>NW_017257819.1:1589235-1641593 GCF_001594055.1 Mycetomoellerius zeteki | reverse complement strand
TCGGATGCAGGATGAATCCAGCAAATCGCCCGTTGCTGGTTGCGCACGATCGTGAAATACTGATGGTGGACCGGCAGCGAGGTGCGACTCGAGAGAAAGAGAAAAAGAACGAGAGAGAAGGGAAGAGAGGCGGCGCGGTGGTCTTCAAGTGCAACTACGCACAGATCGAATCTTAAGCCCTGCGGTTGCGGTATGAAATTTCGAATAAGATTCAGGGAATCCCCTCACCCAACGGGTGTTTCCCACTTGCATGGATTGTAGCGTATTGACTTGAATTAGCTTAAGTGGACAGCTCCAGTATGACAAATAGAAAGGATTTATGGTGCATAAAACTTTATATGCCATGATTCGAGTAGCTTAAAAACTTTTAAAGTTAATTTATTTTCGCGCGATGACATTTTTTTAAATACAGACGAAAGTTGGTTTATAAGCTCATCCCTCCTCATATATACGAATGTTTAGCAAAAAAGGAAAGAGAATTTTTTTTATAAAAAAAAAAAAGGAAAATTGTTGACACGAAGAATAAAGTTGCGTGCGAATAAACAGAGGCAGGTGTAGCGCAACGGATGCGACTTCGCAGGAGCCGGAGTGTGCGACTGGGTCTTAAGCCCTTACAGGTCAGCCAGCAAATAGCTGCTGAGGCTCTGCCCTTAGGCTCATCGTCAGTCACGGACACCAGGTAATTTTCTCCTGGGAATACACGCTAAAACCGGGCCAGCGACAGCGGTTATATTTATCTTTCCGACCGTGTCGCCGTGTGTTCTTGTTCTTCTTTTTCTGTGCAAAATCTCGCGGTTATTTAAAAATACATTTCAATCCACTTTCGGAGTGGTCAGTCTACTTCCTTAATGTTTGGCCGATTTGTAACCGCAAGTCTTTACTCTGCGATTTTGCTTCATCAAGTTTATATTATCAGTGATAAGAAATTAATATTTTTGTACGACGCAACTGCGATACAGTTTCTTTTTTTTTTTCCAAGCAGGAAAACAATGTGATAATTAAAGATGTATCTCCGCTTAAATCACTTCTGAATCTCATGCTTACGATGATGTGACACATTAAAAAATTAAAAAATGAATTAATAACCAAGCTCTAGCAAATTAAATCAAACTTTGAAATTTTTTAGTAAACATAATATTGAAAAGGATTCAAACGGTGATCGAAGCGTATATTACAGTTGTAACACTGAAATAAAAATTTTTATACACAAATTCATCCAGTGTCAGCTCTTATGGACAATTTTAAAGTTCGATTTACATTAAAAAATTATTAAGTAGTGTAAGTTATTTTAATTTGATTATTAATTTCATTATAGTGAACTCAATCGTGGATTGATGTATTGGTGTCGATCGAATCAGGGGGTCGATTGTGTATCTTGAAATGAGATGAAAATTATAAAAGTAAGCGAATTTACTGGAATATTTATAATTTCATTGGTCAACATCTGGTAAGTAATAATAAAATTAATACTATTCTCGCCTAAATTAATTATAATTACAACATACTATTTTTCATTACGCTAGTGGCATAAGAGATAAATACATCAGAAAATATTACGTTAATAAATTGTAAATATTGACGTAAAATTGTACAAAACGGACGAACAAACGCTTTTTATCAGCTGCAAACGAGTAGGCCGCTTACTCGCAAAATTCCACGAATTCGCGGACGTCGCACCACAAATTGTCGGCGTCATTTCCTCATCCATCCCCACGTATATGTACGTAACGCATGTACGTTAGAAGCCTTTCCTGCGCGCCGCGTGCAGCAGCGAGTTTGTCAGGAAATAAAGAGAGAAAGAAAGAGAAAGAAAAAGAGACACAGCAAGGAGAGAAAGAAAGATAACGAAGATGACCGGCTGAACGAAGGACACCGAACAAAGGGTAGGCAGAAACGTCGTGTACCTATGCAATTACGAGGCTTTGAGGCCCTAAATGTATACGCCTCTATGTGGCACGCTAGCAGCGATGAGTCACAAGCTTGGAGCTTGTATTACTTGCACGCGGCGACGACGTTCCGCGGATGCGTTCGATGCATTCGAACAAATTGCTTCAGAAAAAAAGCACATTGTCGAAGTCTAGAAACGAGGATTCTCAAAAGGAAAGACGCCTTACCGAGCTAATTATCTTAATCGATTAATTAAATTCTTTGTAAAAGTTTAGAATATTTATACATTAGCATTGTTATTATTATTGATTATCAACTTAATTGTGATATTACTATTCTAGCTTTAGTTTAGAACTCCGTTTCAAGATCGGCAATCAATCGATGTGCAGTTTGCCGAATGAGTAAAAACATATACACATAAAAAAAAATGTAGCTTTGACCGAATGTCTCTCTTCATTTTGTTTGTAAAATAACGTAATTTAATGACTAAACAACGAACCTTTTATTGATTAATTTTTCCATGATATTCTAGGTGATTAAATTTACGTTGAATATTAAAAAGCGGTGAGATTAAGGGAAACTACTAATTGTAAGAATTAAAATTGAACTCCAGAAACCGTCGAACCCTCCAACCACATTGTTAATTTAATATCACGTTTTTATTCGTTCAGTCATGTGTGACAGCGAGACTAGCCCTCGATACTGTGGGCGTCGTTCGCATTGGGCGTGTACCCATGGCGCCCATAATCTTTACCAGCGACAACAACACGCCATTACGTTCCCCTTTCATATACGTATCCGATACAAAATAATAAGCCACATGTTATCGCCCTAAAAAAAAAAAAAGAATTTGCGACATGTCGGGACGAAGTTCGTGTCTTGTCCAATCATCGTAGCAACGCGTAATTACGCAAACCAGGACGCGATAATATTGTGAGGGAAAACCTCGCGGAACGCGATATACCTCTGCGTGCACGAAACGGAAACCTAAATAAAATGAAATGAAGGGATGAAGAAATCTAAATGAAAATAAAGAGCAATGTGTCGGGACGCTGCATTTCTTTTAGTTAGACCGGTGTTACTTGCATCTAAATGTAATGATAACGCTCGTTTCCATCGGCTTTTACTGATACGCGCTAAGCGGTTATGCAAGCGTTCAGATGATCCTACACGGTTAATAATACTGATCGGTGATATTGAATCAGTAATACTGATAGTATGCATCAATATTTTTAGTATTTTTACAATCTTACACAATCAATGTTATTGACGATGTATTTCACTTTAATTTTACGTACATTACGTATATCTATTACATTGACATACTGTGATGTGGATCTTAATAAAACGATATTGATCGAGAATCAAAATCCAGATCACTGTCAGTATTCTACGTCAATTCATCAATATTAGCCACATACAATCAGTAATATTGTCAGTATTTGTTAATATTATTGATCGTGTAAAGTAATCTTTAAAGGGAGGTTCTACTTTGGAGGGTCAAAAAAATCGATAAACGCGTTTTTCTCGAATTCACGTTTTTCAAACTGGTGGGAAATGTACATCTTCAACCAATCATCTGATTGACATGAAGTTTTTTTCCTACGAAAAATAGATAAGGTACCTGAGCCGAATAAGGAACTAAATAAGGCCCACATATATCGTATATTTCATACAAGATATCTCAAATCACTCCGCACTCATTTAAAAAAACGAAGGAAGTGATTTTTTATCAAAAATTATGAAAATTTTGATGAGTAAATCAGGTACGCTCTATCGAATGGTGAGATTTTCAACTTCCGAATTTCGGAACGGAAATAGATTATTCAGATCTACACTAAATAAATAAAACAAAACTTTTGTATACCAAGCATTTTTTCGAAAAATGTTAATTATAACCGTTAAAAGACTTTTAAAATGAGTTTTAGCGGAAAAAAATGTTTTTGCGGCATATCTATTCTCGGCATAATCCGAAAATTGAAAATATCACCATTCGATAGAGCGTATTTGACTTATATCTATCAAAATTTTGGGGCTTTTGATAAAAATTATTTTCCTCGTTTTTAAATGGGTGCAGGCGCAGGCCATCCAAAACATCCTATGTATTATCAAAGCAGCGTTCGGAAATACACACCCGAGTGCCTCCAGGTATCAATTTATTCCTTGTTTAACATTCGATAAATAACAAGGATAGAATGATACTTGGAGGCACTCAGTGTGTATTTCCGAACGCAGCTCAAGTGGAATATCTCGTACGAACTGTATGATGTATGGCAATTCGGCGTAGTATCAACTTTGCCGTATCGCATTTGATGGAATGCTCGTTTAAGAGATATTACAGCATCCAGGCACATGTGCATTAATGTATGCGTTTGTACGAGCGAATACACAGTATCCTGTTAATTACGAGCATGCATAGACGATAACGCGATAAATTACCAGTGTTTTCTAGCGAAGCTCGTTTCTTTGCAAAATAATGACGAGATGTGTTTTACAACAAGAAGAACGAAAGAGAAAGAAACAGAAAGACTTTAATATCCGTTCTGATGATCTTGATCGACAATATATTGACATATGTTGTCAAGGTCATGAACCTCAGTGATCTTCAACAGATTTTAGTTGCTGATCGTCTTTAAAAGTTATTAATGAAAAAGTTTATTGCTTTATAGGGCGAAACGAAGTATATAATTGTACTGTTTCACACAGGTCTTCGACTTTCCACGTGAAACCAAATCCACCTCACCTCTCCTTCTACTTCGGGATTTAATTGTTAGTATTATAGCATATAGCAGAAATGAGATGTTATTTTTTTAAACTTTCCTTGTTAATAACTTTTAAACGAAGGATAATCACTAAGTAAAATCTGTTGGAGGTCACTCAGGGTCATGATCTTGACAACATATGTCAATGTCAAGATCATCGAAGATGAGTCCCCTGTTGTCGATATTTATCGACTTTACAAAATCCTGTGGGGAGTCTTTATCTCTTCTCTCTCTCTTTCTCGTTCGTTCTCTTTCATGTGAAACCGTAAGACTTCTTTAATACTCTCGCTAAACATGCTTAAATATACGATACTCATCTCATATGAAGGCATATACGCTCGCGCAAACCTAAGAAAAAATTTCATGGCTAATATATCTTCAACGCGTTCCGCTTCTAAATACAAGCAACAAGACAGTCTGTTTCGAAATGAGCAACCTTAATGCCAACGGATCCTCATACCAAATGTACACAGTGAGCTGATACTCCAAAAAGTGATCAAAAATTAAGATTAGAATATTGATGCAAGTTTTATAAAAAAGATACTAACAATGTAACAATACAGGACTATGAACCGAGCTGGGTTGTAGTGTTACAAAATTGCGATACTAATCATTATAAATTATGTGGGTGGTTCAAGTCAAACCGGGACTTTTATTCTCGTGAACATAAGAATAAAAGTCCCGGTTTGACTTGAACCACCCACGTATATATTCTTCGTTAAAAAAGTACAAACGTTTCGACCATTATCAAGTTATCTCCAGTATATAAAATCCTATTCAAAATTTAAAAACTCATCCTATAATGCAGTTAATATCAAATGAATAAAATTCTCGCAAATTTTGTGGGTGATATAATTAACATGTGAATCCATGTACGTTAATAAAGCCCATGACATATGCAAAATCGTAATGCAATAAAACGTAAGCAATAAGCGAACTGATCAATCATAGTACAGGTTATTGCCATACGTTTTTATTGTGTAACCAATCCATTTACTATTTACGTCTTACTACCTTACGTTTTTTTCTTGTGTTTTTGACTTAAGAGATTGATGTTCTTTTGTTCGAATTTTACAACCGCTCAATTTGTACCAACGTGCGCGATTATTATAAGTGTAAAAAACTAAAGGACAAACTGCTATCATTACAATGTATGTAAATACTTTAGTTTACATCACGTGCACTATAGATTTTTGGTAACAGCAGTAAATTTTGGAATACAGTTTCTGTAAACAGTTTAAAAAGCATTTGAAAAGTATTTATCAAACTATCTATAGGAAAAAATTTGAACCTCCTTACGAAGTGCAAAGGAACTGCTGTTAGCAATTTTGTCGAGAAACGACACTCGTCTCGCCCGTCCGCGAAGTTAAAAAATCGTTAAAAAATTGATAAAAGGCCGTCCCTCTGTTCTGATCGATATCGATCGATTGATTATGATCTCGTCTATTGGAAAAAATTCATTTGAACCTCCTTACGAAGTGCAAAGGAACTGCTGTTAGTAGTTTTGTCAAAAAGCCGCCCCATTCGAGTTATTAAATAATTATTTAAAATGTTGTAATAACGCAGTCTGCTTTATTCAACTCATACTTTATTTTTAGAGTTCGGTAAATAATTTTTTCAACGTTTTAAACGGTTCACGAGCACGAGAATAAAAATTTCCGTCGAGGGCCCGCACGCGCCGCCTATTCGGCCCTGATCGGCGACTGGCTGCGGCGGCCAGTTTCAGCGTCAAAAATGTTAATTTATAATAATTTTTATAACTAATTCTTATTTGACAAAATGATATTATCTTCGTTAAAATGTCATAGAACAAGAGATTGGTTTGAAGAATTAGATAGCAATAAGAAAAATGAGGAAAGATATATGAGATTATAATTCAAATACAATTAAGGAAAATACATATACTGCGGAAGTTGCGGGGAGAGAAAGAAAAAGAATACATGAGAAACAAGGAGAGATAAATTCAAGGATGTACGATAAGTGAGAAAAACAGAATTAAAAGTAAAAGGATGTAAGAAGAAAGAATAAAACGTCTAGAACTTTGCATATAAGAAATAGATAGCGAGCAATAAGTAGTAATAAAAAAAAAAAGAAAGTAAGGATAAGTAATTAGATTTAAAAGGTTGTAGTAGATAGAATAGAAATAAAAAATATTTTGTACTACGCGACATACAGGACGTGTTTGATATATTTTTATATAATCGAATAATTATAAGGGACGACGGATGTAAAGTAAATTATAACCGAATCCGTTTTTATAAATCGAAGTTAAATTATTCTGTTGCTTTCATTATTTTGCTCGTTCAACATTGATATTGACATTCATTTTATTGTAGTAATAAAATGCATTTACTAATTTATCTTTTGCATTCAAAAATCATATTGTAATCTCTCAATTCATTAAAGTTTCTTTATTAAATGATTATAAAAGTCTAATTACTCTACTAATAATCTTTGTTCTACCTTTTTAATACCAACAGGATTGGTAAAGACAAATGTTTTTTTTTTTTTTTTTTTAAAGAATAAAACATACTGTTTCTTCTTAAATATGTTTCTAATGCCTTAAATATGCTTTAAACAGTACTATAAAAAAAACATTTAAACCATATTAAAAACATCAACTAAGCATGTTTTAAACTGTTTAAAACACGTTTAAAACATGTTTTTTTACCAATCCTGGCACGCAATCTGTCGTTAATTTCGCGAACTTCTTCACGAGTTTATTAACGGAATATAAATCGTGATTAAAGATATAAAATAAAAATAAAAAGTGGTTTTTTAGTTGTATAAAATCGATTCTTGGCCGTGATAAAGCTCAAAATAAAGGCCATAAGAGTCTGTATTCATCATTAAGCGAACTCTTGTGGCGTGCGAATTGTTATTTAAAACAAAGCATACTGATGTACGGCGCTAATAAAAGTTGGCGAGCGAGACGTCGCGTCGCGCGTTCCGCTCACCGACGAGCTCGTTCCCTCGCAAACAACAACCGACGAGCGATGTATGAAGGGTAGTTTCGCCGGCTCGAGAGAAACCACGAATAATGACGGGTACTCACTTGCTAGATTTACGGCTCTCGGCGAGGCCTTGGTACGTGTTGGTCGACGTCATCTTGGAGGCGAGAACGAGTTTCTGCACAAAGGCCTGACAACGAAGATTCGTCGAGAATTTGCGGCACTACCGACCGAACTCTGCCAAACTCTGCCGGATCCCGGATGAGCCAAGCCAGGACTCTCCCCTCCCTTCAGCCGTTCGGAAATCAAATGCTGTCGCGACGCGCGATTGGACTGGACGCCCGCGCTGCGATCGCGAGTGACGTCATACCGCTAGTCAGTGCAGCGGCTAAATCGAGCATCCGGACGAAGGCCGCGTTCAACAAAGAAAATTAATTGCCGGATTTGCACCAACCTGGATTGGATTAATGGCGTTTTGTGCTCTTCTATTGGTAGAGCGTGTAACGTCAACTAATAGGAAAGATTAATCCAACCCAGGTTGGTGCCGGAAACGCTAGTAGCTAGCGCTTAGTGATTCTTTAATATGATTGGTTCTTGCCTTTAATTCTTCGCAAAATCTAAGCGTAGGAACAAATCGTATTAAAGAATCACTAAGCACTGATTAGTTTTCTCTGCTGAACGCAGCTAATGATAATACCTATAGATTTGTTGTTCGCGTTGTTTGAAATCTCCAAAAAGTCTTGCACTTAAAATAATTTAAGATAAAAATATATTCGGACGTTGAAAGAGAAAAATCGAGGATGCTGAGTGCAAAAAGTGCAAGCAACGCAAATAGATTGCTATTTACTATGCTTTGTCATATAAAACAAAACGATAAAGCTGGAAACACAATAGCCACAGGCATCGTACGACCCTCTGCAACCAATCAGAAAACAGGATTCCGATGAATTTTGCTTCGTATCATCGGAATCCTGTTTTCTGATTGAATGCAGAGCATCGTACGACGAAAATCGGATGCAGGGTGAATCCAGCATATCAAGCATCCATTTTCTCCAACGCGCTTGATAGAGGCTGTGTTCCAAAATTGACTGCCAGTACTGAAAATCTATAGTGCACGTAACGTAAACTGTAGCATTTTCTGTGCTGGCAGTAAATTTGGAATATAGCCAGAGTGTAAACGCGATGTCTCACCAGTGGACGTGTTATAGGCTGGGAAGGCATTAATTACGCGAACTGTAGTATGAGCGGAATCCATATGCTGGATTCACACTGCATCCGATTAGAAAACAGGATTCCGATGAATTTTGCTTCGTCGTAGCCATAGGCTGGGAAGGCATTAATTGCGCGAACTGTACAACCCGAACGTTTCCGAACGGCGTGAGCTCACCCGAGTACACTCGGATGAAGTTTCCGAACGCAGCCTAGGTGTAGTTTACAGTGGCAAGTATTATCTTCCACATTTTTGTTTTCATAAATTTGACGTTTTTACTCCCTATATCATATGTATACATGGAATAGTAAAATCAGAATTTATCTTTCTATTTAAAATTATTCTTTCTCCTTTTAATATGAAGGGAGGAAGATAAACTTTAAATTAGCTCAGCTAAAAAACCTATAATTTTTTCCAGATCACGCATCAAAAAGTGACGAGCATTAATGTAGTATACTTGTATTAATATTGAAAATGTTTACATATAAATATTATGCATGGCTAAATAAGTGTACGACAATCATTAACAAAAAAAAACTAGAAAATAAGCGAAAGAAAATACTTGCAATATTAGCAATTCGCGAATTACAAAAAGAAATAGAAAAAGATTGCCATGAAAAACTCTTTCGGATTGAACCAATATTTCAAAAACGCCGCACTCATGACTTTCATGACGCAATTTTTCCAGTCGTGTCATTACACGAAAGTCAATTTAGAAACTATTTTCGCATGACGGCAACGCAATTTGAAGAATTATTACTTTTAATTGCTCCTCAAATCACTAAACAACCGATGATTCAAGAGCCAATTTCTGTCGAAAAACGATTATCAATGACAATAAGGTTAGTCCCAAAATTATTTAATTATATTATTTGCTTTTGTTCTTAAATGTATTAATAAATTAATTACAATTTTTATTGCACAGATTTTTGGCATCTGGTGATTCTATGACTTCTATGTCTTATCAGTATCTCATTGGCTTGACAACTGTGAGTAACATTATTGAAGAAACATGTAATGCTATATGGAATACTCTTCAACAGCAAGTACTTCCATCTTCTTTAACAAAAGAAGATTGGTTAAATATTGGACATGATTTTGAAGAATTATGGAATTTCAAACATTGTGTCGGAGCAATTGATGTAAAACATATTTTGATACAGGTATAATATTATGTATTGCATTGTTAATACGAGTTAAATATTATAAATATAAAAACTAAATAGCTATTTATTTTTTCAGTGTCCTAATGATTCGGATTCATCATGTTTCAATTACAAAAATAATCACAGCATTGTTTTGCTTGGAATATGTAATGCAAAGTACATTTTTACATTTGTGGACATTGGAGCTTACGGTCAACGCAGTGACGGTGGCATCTTTACACATTCCGTGATTGGACAATCTTTTCATAATAAACAAATGAATTTACCAGAACCAGAACCTATTACATCGGATGGACAATCTTTACCCTACGTGCTTGTGGGAGATGAAGCGTTTCAATTATCAGATTACTTACTTCGACCTTATCCAGGAAGAGAAAATCTAACTCAAGATAAAATAATTTTTAATTATCGTCTTAGTCGTGCTAGAAGGACAATTGAAAATACTTTTGGCGTTTTAGTGAATATATGGAAAATTTTAAGGCAACCAATCATTTGTGATGTTAAAAAAACAATGAGAATAGTTCAAGCAATAATATGTCTTCACAATTGGCTTCGCTTACAAGATGTTGAGGAAAATCAATACGTACCTTCATCAATGATCGATCAAGATGGTCCAAATGGTTTCATTCCTGGTTCTTGGAGAAAACACACTGAAGCAAGTGCACTTCGTGACATAACTAAATGTGGTACTAATAACAGTAGTCGTCAAGCTAAACGAATTCGAGAAGAATTTTGTCAATATTTTAACAATGAGGGAGCTGTACCATGGCAATTTGATTACTGTTAATATTTATAAACTTTAATTTACAAACTTTATAAATTTAAGGTATTTAATAATATCAATAAAACTATCAACCGAGGAATTTGGCAAAACTTTTTCATTCATAGACTTTATGTGAACATAATCTTCCGACTGAAGTTTTGACATTGTAATCACTGAAGAAGGCTTTGTAAGCCAAAACTTTGTATTTCAATTACTTTGTATTATAAACGAATGTTTGTATTTCGAATTTTACACTGAATTTTTTGTTTTATCTTAATTTATCTTATTTTAATTTATTACGATATTTAAAGTCGTCTATTTATAAGCTCGAAATAAGCCATGAGTCTGTTTAATTTGTCCAGCAATTATACGAGTCTTTTTACTCTAATAATAAATAAAAATTACGGCTGTCTTACCAAAACATCGTACATTATATCTAAAAATTTTTTCATTATTTCTCGCCGTTTACGTAACGGCAATTCTCGCAGCTGGCATCCTAACATTGACAAAAAAGCTTCGATTTCATCTGGAACTGGAATAGGCGGAAGATTAATAGATATGTCGTTATTGTCGCACAATGCGTTTGCAATTTTGTCTATTGCGCTGACAGACTTCTCCAAATTACTCTTCTGTTTTTTACTGTTGGGCCCATTATCTAAAAAGAGTAAATATTATAATCAATAAGTCACATTAATGTGTTCTAATATTCACTAATAGTAAGAAAATTGAGTTTTATGTTCTTTTATATTTATAGTTTAATATAATATTTAATATAATATTTGTACAATATTAAAGAATACATTTTATGTTCAATCAATACATACTTGATTCAATGTTTTCACCATTATCTTCAAAATCATCTATATCAATATTACTCACGGTGCTGTAAATATTAAAATTATCATAGATTATATCAAATATAATATTTTTGACATTTATATAAAATATATAATTCTTACGTTTTCAACAAGCAAGAATCCCGTAAAAATTCCATTGAATCGTAATGAAGCCATTTCTTTCCATTTTTTCGAGCAGATCCACTGGCGCTAGTTTCTAATCTAATTATTCGTCGGTATGTATCATGTAAGCTTTTAAATTTTGTTTTAGCTTCATTGGCTGTCATTTTCCCATTTAAAACATTTGCTACTTCTTCCCATAAATTTCTTGTAATTTTTATGTTACGTTGTGATAATGGAAGTTTATAATTCCAAAGAGGTTCTCGTAAGTGGACCGCTAAAATGAGAGATTTTTCATCATCATGATTAAGTTTTGTTTTTAAGCCTTCATCTGAATTTCTTCGTTTCTCACAAGAATTTTGCTCAGATAAGTCTATCGTCGTAACCAAATCTAAATATAAAATTTAAATACATTAGAAACAATAAAAAAAGTTTTCACAATATTTTAGTACAATTATCAAGTTTATTACCTGTATTTTTCTTGTATGATTGCCTTGTTACTATTTGTTTTTTATTTATGTTTGACACTTTGTTTTTTACTGCGGTCACTCCATCATCTGCAAAATATTAAATAATAATATGTATTAAATTAAATAATAAATATAAATAAATATTAAATAATAAATATAATAAAACGTCTAGCTCTTAATATATAACAGTTATAGGAGCTAATTTACCTAATAAAGGATAAAAATATAATGTATCAGGTTCAGTGATGTATTGTGTATAGCCTTTTAAACAAGCATGCTTCCCGATATCTGCTTGCTCGCAGATCATTTCACATAACCCGCATGTTTGTACGAGATTGAGGGATTCATCCTGAAAAATACAATCAATTTGATACTACAAATATTTCTAAAATACTTTGTTAGTATTGTTATTGTATATTTGTTACCCCTAACTTTCAAATTTTAACTAATTATAATCTTTCAGTAGTTGTAAAATTGAAAGGTTATAATATATGTATATTTAAGATATATTATTTGGTTTGTACGATACTATTGAAGATCGCAAAATATAGAAGATGTAAAAATTAATATTTTACGTACGTCAGAGTCCATTTTTTATTTTGAATCAAGATGATTAACAAAGACCCAGTGACGACGCTGACTGTTAAGACAAACTCAACTTCACTTCTTTGACGCTAGTACACAGATGTCTATAGTCTGTAGGTGCCATTAAAATGCAAGCGTCGAGACATGGTGGAAAGAAACAAGGGTGAGGGTGAGCTATTGCGCATAATGGCGGTAAAGAGTGGGGGACATTAGAGATCCTAGGTTTGTCGCGTTGCAAGCTCCAACATGCTCCAACATGCTCCTATCATAGCCCCTAGTTCATAAACTGGTTCTACATTAATGCTGGATTCACACTGCATCCGATTTTCGTCGTACGACGAAAATCGGATGCAGTGTGAATCCAGCATAATCGCATCGCAGCGTCGCAAGCGTTGCGGTCCAATCAACGTCAAGCTAGCTCGACTCTGATTGGACTGCAACGCTTGCGACGCTGCGATCAATGTAGAACCAGCTCTACTCACTCTATCAAGCGCGTTGGAGTGAGTAAGAGCTATAGTAGGAGCATGTTGGAACATGTTGGAACATGCAACGCGACAAACCTCCTATGGTGGCTTACTTAGTTTGCACGTCGTACATTCCTAGGCACGGAGAGTCGTGATTGGCAGGGACGGTCGGCATGCACATGCTGCCACAGGGGGTTAGAAGCATTACAGGAAAAAAGTCGGGATGACCGCTCTTAGGTTACTCTCTGCTTTTACATTAGAAATTTAAAAATTTTTGCAATTTTTTTTGGACATATGATAGGTCCACAAAATGAAAAAATTTCCCGTTTTTTTTAACTCGTAGTTTTCTATATGTAAAAATTATAAAACTCTCATAAATTAAAAAAATATAGTAATCATTCGAAAATAAAGATTTCAAGCTTTAAAATCCTTTTTTTAAATTTAAATTACGTTCATTTTTAATAAAATTGCCGGTGTTTGAACTTTGAATAATAAATTGGGCACGAATTTTTGTACTCACCCTATACCTATATATTTTTCATCTTAAGGATTGGATAAAATATAAGAAAGCGTATTGTGTGTTCCTGGATGCTAATCCGGAACGAAAGTTCTGTCTCATAGATTTCCAAAAAATGTCAGACAACGTATGCAGTAATTTGAAAAACTGCATATGAACGTAATAAGTGAACCCGAAATCCACAAGTTACGGATATGTCATAAACATTTTTTTTAAAGCGACTATAGCCGTTCTCTAAAATTTTGAATATTAAAAAATACTGCAACCCCGTTTATAAATATGACAGAAGATAATACGCAAAACTGCACGACAGTTTATAACAGAATGATGTAAGTTTATAAATAAGATACTTTGTATTCAAATACAGCAACAAAATTATTCTAATTTTACGATGTATAACGAAGTCAAAAAAATTTCATTAAGATATAGAAAAAAGAAATTAACATGTAAATAATACTTTTAATACATATATTAAATAAATTATGAATTTTTCAAACAGTCGAGTTGCACTTTATTTCTCTCATTTTAAATGTTTCTTATATTTTCTTCTTGTTGCAGTAGACACATATTTAAATGATATGGCGGGTTAACGCCATATTGACTTTTAGTTCCTCCTTTTCGTCGGACTCACATCAGATGGCACTACAAACTAAAGATGGCCGGCGGCGAGTGAGGGGAAAGAAGTGCGGGGCGAGGGGGAGGGGGAGGGTCAATTTCAATACATGGGAGTTTGAGGGCCCGGCTGTTACTTTGGTTTGTTGTGCATCGCTGAAAAGGTCCGAAGGAAAAAGGAAGGGAACGGCGGCGCGGCGATGTTAAATCAGGCAGTGGTCGAAGCACTTTATTCGGCGACTTATATCGAAAACTATTTGGATTGCGTGGAAAATCTGCCGAATGACTTGCAGAGGCACGTCTCCCGACTACGAGAGCTGGATGCCACTTGTCAAAGTAAGTTCGATCAAATTTTGAAAGTTCTTTTGAAGCACAATCTTGGAGTTCAACAATACTCGTTTCTTGCAATTTTCTAATAGATTTTCCACGTTGCTTTTTTTCAATAGACATATACTGGATTGCAAATTTACAATTTGCAGTGATCTCTGATAGTTTTATACAATATTAGTATGATTTATAAATATAACATTCTTTAAACAACACGACAAAAGTTGTTCGAAATAATTCAAATTTCCTTGGACTGTTTCTTGAACTTTTGTGTTATTCAAATTTAGAAAAATAATATCAGCAACAGTATTGAAATCTGTGAGGAGACCTTTCAATTGTGAGAAATAAAAAGATTGTATTGCATTTTATTTGGGATTTTGATCACATTTTTAACATTGGTCGCGTTCAGCAGACTCAAATGTTGTAGAGTGGATCCATGAGCGCTCGCTGCTATTATTTTTTTAGATCATCCAATAGCAGCGAGAGCTCACTTATCCGCTCCGCAACAGTTGAGTCTGCTGAACGCGACCATTGTTTCTTGAGATCATTATTATAACTCTATAGCGTAGTTGATATAATTGTTACCATATCTTGATTTTATTTTACAGCATATCTGCAGGAAGTGGATCAGCAACAAGAGGTATTACGAAATGACACAGATCCTATAGTGAAAAGAAGGGCATTGATGAAAGTACAACAAGCTCTGATTGCAGCACAGGAAATAGGAGACGAGAAATTACAGATTGTTCAGCAAGTACAAGATCTCATCGAGAATAAATCTAGGCAGTTAGAAGTAGATTATCGAAATTTAGGTATGATATTTTGCAAATTTCTGACGTTAATAAATTGATATAAAGATTAATTCTAGACATCAATATCAATTTCTTATCTTATAGACTTTGGAAAGGAACAAGAAAGCTCAGAATCAGTCCGCGAATCAAATATAAACAACAATTCGAATAATGCAAGCCATGCAAACAACTCGGAACGTCAGCCAAAACGTGCGAGAAGAACAAGAACTGAAACCTTGATAGAATCAGCTCATTCTATGGACATGATGGCTGGAATGACAGAAACAAGGTCTTCGACATTATCCAATACAACCAATGGAAATCAGAAAAAGACAGCAGCGGCGGCTACTGGTAAAAAGAAGAAGCGAAAATCTCGGCAAGGCAACCAACAAAACCAGCATCGTGAGGATACTCCGCCGCCACCAGAGGATGATCTCGCTATAGATCCTGATGAGCCGACTTACTGCCTGTGCGATCAGATATCGTACGGCGAGATGATCCTTTGTGACAACGATCTATGTCCCATCGAATGGTTTCATTTTTCCTGCGTTTCTTTAACGACGAAACCTAAGGGTAAATGGTTTTGTCCCAAGTGTCGCGGTGATAGACCTAACGTCATGAAACCCAAGGCGCAATTCCTTAAAGAACTAGAAAGATATAATAAAGAAAAAGAGGAGAAGTCATAGCAAGAACATGGTGATGAAAGACAAAATTTCACAAAATTTAATTGGCCTCTTAATTGAATTTTTTGTAAGATAGTTTTTAATTTCGACTGTAGATGTGAATTTGAATTGTAATCTATCAAAATCTTCGTTATATCTTCTGTTTTCTTCGTGAAATTATAACTTTCTTAATTGTAGAATTATGATCAGAGGACATATTTTTTGTTTAAATGAATAAATATATATATATATTTATTATATATATATATATACTTATATATATTATATATAATATATAATATATATATATTTATAATTTTCATAAAAAAATGAATAAGTATCTATATATATATTTACAATTGTACACACACCCATACACACGTGTATATATATAAATGAGTCACAGAAAGTCTATGTTCAAATACATTTTCTTCGTTGATATCAATTTATAAAATACTCATTTATTAGATTATTAGGATGCGTATAAAAAAACCAAGTAATATCTTTACGGAAGAAATAGTCCAAAAAATACACAAACTGTATATACAATATGAAATTATAAAATATGTAATGAAAAATAAATATGTAAAAATAACTACAAAATAACAGGAGATTGAAATAAACATTTCACAAAAATATAGTAGAGGAGATGGAATCCATTATAATAGTAATGTAATTTTATACAGCTCCAGTTTCTTTTGTTAAAATTCGTTATTTCTGTAAAAATTGTATACGTATACATATTTTTTTCTTATATTAAATCAATATATGTATTAACACAACGGAAAAACAGTAAAGAATTTATAAACATTTTTTTTCTTGCAAAATTTATTAATTCGATACTATTCAATATATGACATTCATTTACAGTCTAATACAAGCGTGACTTTCTAATGGTAAATACCAAGTCGAAAACGAGAAATAATCACACTATTTTCTTATATTTTGCGCCATTACATGGTGAAAGTAGACTTTCCAGAAGCGACTTACAAACTTTCATATTCTTTAGCATAATTGCATTTTCCTCAAGCTCGTCTATACTTGTAAAATAGTAAGTCGATTTGCCTGCAAGATTAACGTATGGCGAAACATTGTACGGATATTATTTTTGTATCTTTTGCGCGAGGGGTACCTAACGGCTAGTTATAAGAGCAAGACAATACATATTGTATGTACGTACTTATAAGTAAAAGATCACATACGTTTATAGTGCAACTTCACGTCGTTCCGGTTTCCTACTTTTTTAAATTTCTTTTTAAATATTTTTTTGCAACAGTGAGAGTCGTGCGAATTCCTTTCATCATGTTTTTCTACAGAGACTGTGAATCAACACGGAATGTTCGCCGCGAGGTATTGAAGGATATTACGTATACAGCTCCAATGAAACACGTCGACCGAATTGCCATTTATGTATAATACAGGGACAACTTTTTTATTTTTGGACAAAGAAGCTGCGACAGAGATCTCTTACACATCGTGAAAAGCGGCATACTTAATGTCAGCGAGGATCCTCCGTGTGACTCTCTTGGAAATTCAGCCAAGACTGTTCAACTACGGTGGCCACTCGCTTCTCGTACTCTCGCTTGTTCTCTTGGTACAATTGCGCCGCTAAAGAGTTGGCTGGCGAATTGGGATTCGGTTCGTCCAAAAGCGACTGTAACACAAATCGTTGACGAATTCCCTCAGCATATTCAGATACACTTTTATATTTTCGTCAGAGAAAGAAATCGAATACATAAGCACATACAGAACTGAAACATTTTCAGGTTGTGGAAAAGAGTATATACAGGGTGCATTTTAAAAAGCGTCCACTAATCTCAATATATTATAGCTTTTTAACATACACCCTGTACATGTATGTGTGGTATGAAAATACTAGAATTTAAAGTACAATTCTGCGGCGCCGAAAAAAAAAGACACTCCTTTCGCACAGAAAAGAAAAAAGGAAATGAAGAAAACAAAAAAGAGCCAAGTATTTTTTTATACTCTAACATTTAATATAGTAACTAATTTCGTGTATCATCAGATATTCGAAATAAATAAATACGCAATTTTATAATAATTTATTATTCAACATCGTAAAAATTCCGTCTAACGTTGCACATTCGGTTCGTGGTATAGTTCGATAGAGCTTTCAGGAAGAAACATGCTAGGTATGTTTCCCTTTTTCTCTCTTTCGTTTTTCTTTTTAACGTTAGCTTCTTGGTAAGGCTGCACGTTCTTCTCCCCTGTATCTGATGGCTGTTGGTGGCTGACTGATGCCGCGATAGCAGCATCGCTTTAACGCCTGCGACTAATCCACAAAACTCTGCTCCACGCAAGCCTTCACTCGTTTCTCGTACTCGCGTCGATTCTCTTTGTACAGTTGCGCTGCCATTGAGTTGGCAGGTGAATTCGGGTTCGGGTCACTTAACAGCGACTGCAATCACATAAGTCGTACTTCATTACACTTTGAAATATAGTTTGTTATTTTTCAGTTATCTTTTTGACAATGTGCATGGCCGCAATCGGAAATAAACGCGAGGGAAAGGACGATCTATGTGCCTTTTGCCTTTCTTTTCTCCTTCTCTTCCTTTCAATCTTTAATCGGAAAAAATTAAAGGTGATGCATATCGACAGATAATCAAAAATAGTACATAGATAGATATAGATATATGCAAGTATTATGCAAATCATCATGTGATTAGACTTTGCTGAATTGCAACCGCTGTTAAGACAAAACGAACGAATCCTTCAGATATTTTTAATGCAACAGAGATCTCTTGAAAATGACATTTCAATGAGAAACATATAAGCGATTTTTTTAAGAGAAAATAAGACAACATAATGAACGATACAGATCCTAAAACGTAAAAATAAAAAAAAAAGAAAAACACTATGAAAAATCCAGAAAGGATCTTTGTTATCTCTAAAATATTCGTATTTTATTAAGGACGTTTATTAATTGCCGTGCAAAATACTTTTGGCTTCCGCAAGACTTACGAATAATATCATATATATATTAGAATGCAATATTTTTACTATTTCTAAATATATATTGTGACATGATTATAACATAAGTTGTAATTGTGCCTCATGCCTGATATTCAAATAATCCTTTTTTATTATTTAATTCCGCAATGTAAATAACAATGTTTAATAACAATATAATAAGAAATATATATTAAGAGATATACACTAAATTATAAAAAGCATTGTATGTTATACATAGATATTATGCTCATAAAACATTAATTTATTAAAGCCCATAATTCAGTCCTCAGCTATTTGAAACGCCAGAAAAAGTCAAAATATATTTTGTAATTAAAAAAAAGGAAGAAAAGATTGTACCTGTATAGATGTCAAGATGGCTGAGACGTCATAAGTAGGACTCCAACGATTTTGTAGTATGTCCAAACATATTCCACCGTCTGCGTATACATTAGGATGGAACATTTTACTAACAAATCTCACTGTTGGTGGTTTGTTTGGATATTCTTCTGTAAATTCTATTGTAAGTTTAAATGTGCCATCTTCAAATGGAGTATCATGTGGTCTAAAACATATGTAAATATCCTTGGATGAGCAACTTCCATATACTTTAAATATTTAATCTTATTTTATCTATTTGGAACATAAAGTAAAATTTTATTGTTAGTCACTTTACAAGTATACTTTATAGATGTACTCTATGTTAGATTTTTTGAAACAATAGTAAAAATCAACTGAGAAAGCGGGTTTTGATGTTAAATAACATTTTTTTTGTTTGAATTTTCAGTTCAAGTAAATTCTATTAAACCAACACAAATATATATATATATTTTTTATATATTTGTGTTGGTTTAATAGAATTTACTTATTTAACACCAAAACCCACTTTCTCAATTGATTTTTACTATTGTTTCAAAAAATCTAACATAGAGTACATCTATAAAGTATACTTGTAAAGTGACTAACAATAAAATTTTACTTTATGTTCCAAATATATTTGGCCAAAGATATTTCTTTGAAACATTAAGAAAGAATGACTGTAATAAAAATCACGTTTTCTTACCCAAATATAACTGCATTCCATATCATAATATTATTGTCTGTCGGAGCGCCTGACACTCCAGTTGGAGGATCTTCCTGTAATCTTTGCAGAAATAATAATTTTTAGAACCCTTATATACCATAAATAATGGTATATAAAATTTTATTCTCTAGATTTTGTTGTCGATACATTATTCACAAATACAATGCCATTGATCGTTATAAAACTCATGATAAAACTAATCTTTGTAAAATTCGATAAATTATACACAAAGAAAAAAAAAAAAATTACAATCCACTGCTACTGATATTAGTTTTATACAAGCATTATATGGAATTTATCAGAAATGTCATGTCTAATTATATAAAAAAAAAACGAGGAATCGCTACTCAAGTGACATCCATCATGAAAGATTCACTGGGCCTGTTTCTAGCAAACGGCTGAAAATCTATCGGGGCTCGCGATAATGCATGGACACCATCAATAGGATGGAGAACGATTTGTTTTAAAGGGCCAGAAAGGGGAAGGAAAGGAAGGGTGGAGAGAGGCAGGAGGGCGAATGCGAGGGACGCGTCACGCGGGGACACATTTCTAATAATAAACGCGGCTGACGTTCGCGCGGAAGGTGCGAGATCGTCGATCGCGCAGAGTCGGGTCGAATCGGGCGCACCAGGAGCTGCTGCACTTACAATGGCGTCATGCCGATCGAACAGACGTACAGGGGTGAGGGAGAGGGAGAGTCGGACGGAAGGACGAAAAGGCGGACAATAAACGCCAAGTACCTCTTGAAATCCCTCATCAATCGCCTCCTCGCAGGGGTGGACATCCCTTACGAATGGGCTTTCCGTTAACTTGTGCGAACGATGATGACTGATCACGCTCGCGCTCTTTCTCTCTCTCTTTCTCTCTCTCTCTTTCTCACTCTTGTCCTCTGCGACAAGTCTAGATGCGTATATTACGCGTGTGACTGCAGATGACAATGCCGAAAACAACGGTGATGGTAAGGATGACGACGCCGATGACGACGACAACGACGACGACCTCCTTCCTTTACCGCACCTTGTGCGCGTAGTCTGTCTGCGCGACAAGAAGCACCGAAAGAAATCACGACACCCACACGCGCGTTCGTACGCGTACCAGATTTACGTAGCACTGTATACTCTCTCTCTCACCGCGCGGACGATACGGGGATTATTTCTTACGAGATCCCGGATTTGCGACGTTTGCGACCGAGCGAGCGAGCGAAAATGAGTGCGAGAGAAACGGAGAAGGTAGAGAGACCGTGGTAGAGGGAGAAGAGTCAAGAAGGAGAGTGAGCGAGAGGCCGTTGTTTGTCTCGTCCTTTGCTTTTTGTTATTTCCCGTGAAGGCCGTCCTCTTTTTTCACGCGATACCGTTATAGGGACGCACGCGGCACGAATGCGATCCCACTCTGAGTATCCGCGACAAAGACGGCGATGACAACGACGATGATCCTCGATGATCACTCGTCGAGCTTGCGTCAGCTGGACAACGAACAGTAGTACAATACGGTAGGGATACGAACGAAATGAACTACTTCGAATCATGCACGAGATGACGTCATCGAGGCACTACGAGCGCGAGGTCCGTATACAGTTCATAGCAAATCGGTCAGCCGTTCCTTCGGAAATAATAGATACGCGACGAGAACCTTGATTGTTACCGGTTGTTTTTTTTTACGATAAATCGATGGTATAAGAATATAAGGTATTCCATTCCCAAGGATGCGCAGTCGTCTTGAACGTGGCGGCTGCTCTTTGACCAATCAGAACGTAGCCCCAAATTGTAAAAAGGAATCTGATTGGCTGCATTCAGCAGAATACAACGGTTGTGTTAGGCCGGAATCAGACTACGCATTGAAGATTGAGGTTGAAGATTGAAGATTGAAATTTGACCAATAAGGACAAAGAAATTTTAGCTCCTTTCGTTTCGATTGGTCAAATCTGAATTTTTCAATCTTCAACCTCAATCTTCAACGCGTAGTCTGATTCCGGCCTAACCGTTTTACGATTGGGCGCGTTCAACAGACTCAACTGTTGCGAAGCGGATGAAGCGGATCCGTGAATGCTCGCTGCCATTGGATGATCTAAAAGAATACACCAATAGCAGAGCGAGCGTTCACGGATCCGCTTCGCGACAGTTAAGTCTGCTGAACGCGACCAATGGGTGCATCCAGAAGCACGACCGCTCATTGAGCGCTCAGGGAGCGCTCTTGTATCTGTTTGGTCCATATTTTTAGCTCTAAGGACACATTCACACCTTGACGGAAAAGCAGCAGCCAATCAGAACTCGCGCTGGTATTCGACAATTTCGGCTTTTTGTATTACTTACTATCAGAGCGAGTTGTAATTGGCCACTGCTTTTCCGCTTTCTGCTTTTTCGTCAAGGTGTGAACGCGTCTTAATGGAATATGCCAATCAGATACAAGAGCTCACCGAGCACTCAATGGGTGCATTCAGAACTACAATCGCTTATTAATAATGAATTTCTTTTTATGCGTATAGAAATTCAATTTCGATAATCTTGTATTTAATGTATTTATATATGCAAACGAACAGTAATGTATCCCAATAATTCTGATTGGTTGATCCCCACTCTATTACTTTTCCGAACTTCGATTTTCCGAAATCTGACTGTCATGGGATAGCACCCTAAAGCTGGTTTTACACAAGCATTACGGTCCAATCAACATCAATCTAGCTCGACTCTGATTGGACTATAACGTTTGCAACGCTGCGATGCGACTAATGTAGAACCAGTCATGGTGGAATTAGGAAGGTGGAATTACCAAGGTGATGGATGCGCAGTAGATTGAAAGTAGTGGGGAGGTCTATCAGCCAATCAAATTTTGAGCTAATTTGCAGAGATGCACATGATTCGTTGACGCTGCAAAAAATCTCAATTTTTGATTGGTCGAATCTCAGATCATGTGACGGGTCCTCCGCCATTATGCGCGTTGGTTCACCTTTCTAATTCCACCATGGAACTAGGGAACTTATTACGGTTTTTGTGACGAAGTGAAAATTACAAAAATGATTAAATTCACATGTTAACCAATGAAGTTATAAATATTATAGTAAATTCAATCACTTTTGTAATTTTCGCTTCGTCACAAAGAACCGTAAAGCCGGAATCAGACTAGGCATTGAAGATTGAGATTGAAGATTGAAAGATTGAAATTTGTCCAATCAAAACAATAGAAGCTAAAATCCCTTTGTCCTCATTGGTCAAATTTCAATCTTCACTCTTCAATCTCAGGCTGCGATCCACTTGACGCTACAAACGCTTCGAAGCATTCTTTGATTAGTTAATTCGTAAAATTCTTTGTTTTGATTGGTCGCTCAAACGCTTCGAAGCATTTTTAGCGTCGAGTGGACCGCAGCCTCAGGGTGCTATTACATGAGCGCGGAAACGCGGAAATGCGGAAACGCATAACCAATCAGAAGCAATCCGCTGTTATGGTTTCGCGTTTCACCGATTACTGATTGGTTGCGCGTTTCCGTATTTCCGTGTTTCCGTACTTATGTAATATCACCCTCAATCTTCAATGCGCAGTCTGATTCCAGCCTAATAAGCCCCCAGCTCAAGTTTGCGCCTGCGCCTTTGCGCCTTGTCGTGTAGACGAGCCTTAAGAGCTCACTGAGCGCTCAGTCAGCGGTTGTCGTTCTAGGGATCGATTCTGTATCTTGAAACGAGGTGAAAATTACAAAAGTGAGCAAATTCACTAGATATTGATCAATTAAATTATGTTTATTCTAGTGAATTTACTTATTTTTGTAATTTTCACCTCATTTCGGCTGCGGTCCACTTGACGCTACAAACGCTTCGAAGCATTCTTTGATTAGTCAATTCGTAAAATTCTTTGTTCTGATTGGTCGGTCAAACGCTTCGAAGCGTTTGTAGTGTCAAGTTGACCGCAGCCTTCAAGATACACAATCGATTCCCTGAATGCACCCAATCGATTCCCCAGCTTCAGCCCTCGCCCCTCGATCGTCAGCGTTGCTGCATATGCGCGCGCGCATTTTCTAGTCAGCACCCATTGTCGGCGGTGCGGACGATGATGCGTGCGTCGCGATATGATCGAAGCACACATACGCTTGGTTTGTCATATATACATGTATATATATACACACACCACTCGAAACGTGCACACATACAGATACATTTGTATACATATGTACGCTTTACCGCGGCACGGCTTCGCTTCGCTTCGTACCACGACTGATCGGGAGGGTGTCTCGTCTTATCTGGCTTTCAGGTTGCGTCGCATAGTGTAGCGCAGTGTAACATCGCGCCTACATATGCCGGGGAACGGTGGCGGTGCGCGTATAAGCGCGTCGCCGGCGGCGCGCGCGGTCGTGAAGCCGCCGCCGGCGCACTACCTGCACGAGCTGCCGGCTCAGGACGAGGAACGGCTGGAGTGTCTGTTCGAGCGCCTCGACCTCGATGGCAACGGTCGTATTGACGTGCACGATCTGTCACAAGCGCTTCGCGATGCTGGCGTGCACACTCAGTATGCTCAGGTATTTATTAAACGTATATTCGTGATTTGTATCCTCCTCATATCAAGCTATATCAAAGAAATAAGATTCTACATTCTTTTGAACGATACTGTGATATCTACACTCGTGGCACCTCTGCTATCATAGTTTTTGCACTTGTCAATTCTAGAGATGTTTGAAATATATTGCATTAATTAATTGTATATATTCTTCTTTTATATATTATTTTTTGTTTAACAAAATCGAATACCGTTTTCATTGATTGTTATGGGGATGAAGATCTGAATCTCTAATTAATTGTATATATGTTGTCTTTTGCACATAGAATGGAATAAATATATGTGCCAAAGGAAGACAGAGAAAAGGACTGAAGCACAAATGAAATGAATAGACTTGAGTTTATTGGATTACTAACAAAGAAACGATTAGTATATTAAAGAAAAAGGAGATATATTTAATTTAAAAAAAATGATCTCTAGGGATAATTTATTTTCTTGTATTTATGTAACATAAAAAATATAGGAAAAATGAAAGAAAACATTTTGAAGAATTGGAAGAACATTATTAGCAGAATGTAGAAAGTGCATTTAAAATGAATAGATTTAAAGGTCTGTTTACAGGTATATATATATATATATATTAACATCATTAGTCGCTTTCCATTTAAACGAAAGTGAAACTGAGACGAGTCTGAAGTGTGAGCCGAGTATTTCATACTCCGATTAATGATGTCACTACTTGCTTATTTTGGTAAAAAGTTATTATCGCATGACAACACTGTAGGTTCATAACCTCACTTTTAAAGACGGGTTTACGAGACTCGGTCTCGATTTTGTGCAGATTGTAGGTAAAAACTCAGTTGAATCTCACTTGTCAGAATGCAAAAGGAATGTGCATTCAACTGAGTTATGAATTGTCACAAGAATTGTCTGAGAATCGTTACAAATGGAAAATAATTGTCTTCTCTAAAAGCGTTTTTAGTTTTAGACACATCATATCTAAATTCGATTATACTCTATCGACTTTTAAAACTCTTAATTTTCACAATTAATTTAAAATCCCGAATTCACGAAATTGCAATTCTAGCAATTTTTGGAATCGTAGGTACAGCAATCTTCTTATCGATTATATTCTCTTGATACTTTGTCGAGTTTCAAGATTTTTTCATTTTAGCGATTTATAAAATCTCGAACTCTCGGAATTGTTATTCTTGGAATTTAAGAAAATTTCTGGTATAAATTTTAGATAATGAAACCTTCTTACTTATTTTATGCGCTTGATATTTTATCGATTTTTCTGATTTAGATTTCTGCATTGAAATTTTGAAACTTAAAATTCTAGGAATTGCGTCTTTGAATATTTTTATTAATTTAGTATTTAGGAATAGGTACAGAAAAACATTTATCAAAGAAATATTTTATATTACAAGAATGCATTTTATTGTATAAATTACAAAATATCTTACACTATTGGTAACATATATATATATATACATTAAACTGACACAAAAAAAATTTTTTTTTTAAATCAGCTTCAGCTCAAAAGCTTCCATTTCATGCCAAAAGAACACTCCTAAATTTTTATTAAAAAATATTAAGATTTAGAGGTCGCTAGTGAACGATTTTTAAATCAAAGTTTTGATTTTCCTTAATACATGTTTGATTTGATACAAAAATGACTTAATCCGGATTTTAAATGTGATACTGTATATTTTTTTGATCGCTGAACACGATGCAATAATTCATTTAGCTCTACGATATACATCTTAAGAAATACTGCCCAATTATTGTGAAAAAATGATAAAATTTCAACTTGTCGATTTTAGCAAGGTTCCAAGCGTTCAAATGGATCGTTACTCCCCTTAAATTGTAGGTCTGTTCTCCCAGAACAAGATCCAGTTGGAATTTTTCCTGGACCTCACTACAGGCCTTTAAAAATTGCATTTAACTGGATTATAAAACGTTTATAATTAAGTTTATATTTTTTATGGATAGAAAGAATTTTTTTGCAAGTTCTAAAGTATATCGCTTTGTGGTTTTGACATCCTCAAATCAAATGCCTCAATTTGAGAATAAAAAACTCTTTCTTAGGAAATGAAATAAATACATAATAAAAAAAAACTTACTACATAATATGTAGTTTATTTCAATTAATTAAATCATATTTTTTTATGTTATGTACTCATTTCATGTTCTAATAAAGGGTTTCTATTGTCAAATTGAGGCATTTGATTTGAGGATGTCACAACTACAAAGCGATATACTTTAGAACTTGTAAAAAAATTTTTTCTATTCTTAAAAATGTTTTATAATCCAGTTAAATGCAACTTTTAAAGATCCTGTCCAAGCAAGCTTCCCACGGAGACTGACTGCAGGCATAGATTTAGATCAACATAGTGAAAATTTTGAACATTTATTGTAATAATAGAAAAATTTGTTTCAAACTTACAGTCTGACTTCTTTTAATATACTCCCTGCTATTAAAAAAAACTTTATTGATAGTAAAAAAAGCAAAGCATACATATTTAAGATCAAAGTTATCAAAGTATATCCCTCTACTAATCATTCTACAATTTTGATGATGGGTGTCTTCCCCCTATCTCTAACCATTTTTGCAAAGAATGTATTCAACTTTTTATCAGACTCGTCCTGTATAAATCTTTTACTTGCTAACAATAATTATATAAATTTCAAAACATTTCTTAGACCTATTCAAGATGTCATAATGTTCTCTTACAATATATAAATATCTTACAATATATAAATTGGATTTTTTTATCAGTACTTTTTATGTTAAGTCAATGTATGTGAATGTTTACATATATCTGAAGAATAATTTTTTCGATTTTATAGAAATTTCTGGCCAGATCGGACAGTACTAAAAGTGGCGATATAAGCTTAGCTGAATTTATACACTATGTTCGCGAACATGAGAAAAATTTGCGATTGCAATTTTCCCATCTTGATAAAAATAAAGATGGTAAGCATACATTTTAGTATTACACTTTTAATTACAGTTAATCAATTCTAAAAAAATTTATAAATTTGATTGAAAAAATTCTCCGAATTAAAATTTAAGCTTACAAAATATACTTTTCTTAAAAATAAAGGGTGCGGTCAGCTTGACGCTACAAATGCTTCGAAACTTTTGATTGACTAATCGGAAGAAAGAATTTTACTAATTGATCAATAGCAATTAAAAAATGCTTAGAAATATTCGTAGCATCAAGTGGACCTAGCCAAAGTTTAATAATGTACTTAATACATTATAATATTTACTTGTCATTTAACATATAAAAAAATTATGTAGAGACTTAAACATACTTTATATATCACTCGCAGGAAAAATAGATTTAGAAGAATTGATAAGGGCTTTCAAGGACCTGGGAATAGAAATGACGCAGGAGGAAGCAACAAAATTATTACAACGGTAAAGCTTTATTAATTGTAATAAATTATTAAATAAGAGAAAAAAAATCCCATTTTCAATTGGAACGAATCTTAGTGTTTAATAATGTTCAATGTAAAATTTTTTAATATATTTTTCTTTAAGTTGCGTACCGATTCGGTTTATCGAATTTTGAAACACAATTATAAACTGAGCTGTAAATAATACCATAAATTACATTGATTAATTTAATAACGATGCTAATAAGTATTTTAAAACACTTTAAAAAATTTATTTACATATGAAAAAGTATCATTTCAGCCAAGGTTTAAACGTAGAAGCTAGAACTTTGGAATCTAGAAATAAATTACCAATTTTTTTGAAATTATTTAAAATACTGAAATGTATATATTAATTATTGATTAAACATAGTTAAATAAATGGTTAAGTAAGCTATGTTATTTGCTATAAAGATTTTAAAACATTGAATATATACTGAAAACTCGTTATTAAATTATATTTTTAAAGCTATCAGATACGCATCCTACAATGTGCTTATATGTGTTTATGAAATCCTAATATGAGAACTTTAAGAATGTATTGGATCTATTTCAAAAACATTTAAAAAATTATGAAAAAATTAAGGATTGTTTTATATTACATTTGAAGGTAGAAGAAATTTAACGGCGATTTTCTACATGGATAAAAAGTTGTTTCAATAAGTAGATGTGTGCTTTAATGAAAATATTAAGAAATAATGAAAAAAATCTGGACTTTTTATTTAAATACTTTAAATATACATTCAAGATTCAACATTCAATTTATAATATATAATATAAAGTTTCATTACAATGCAGAGATTAGTTGTTCTATAAATAAATTAAATTGTTTTATTTATTTATTTATTAAAGAATAATAACTAAACGCGGACAATCACAAAAACCTTGTATAAATTATAAATCATCTTGAAGTACTTACATAAAAAAATTGATTTTTCTTAATGTTGTAAAAAATAATTTAGTTTTTAATGTGAATATAAATTATTAGAACGGACTCTGTATTTAAAATAATAATAATAACAAAATTTTTCAAGGCTAATGAGAATCAGCGCGGGAGGGGTTGCGCTCAATTATAGATTAGTAAAATTACTTCTTCGTAAACTGATGTCTTTTTTATTTAGTAATCTTGAACGTTGAAGACATCAGTTTACGAAGAACTAATTTTACTAATCTATAATTGAGCGCAACCCCTCCCGCGCTGACTCTCATTAGTCTTGAAATTTTGTTATTATTTTAATTTTTAATAACATGTAGAACTATAAAAACGTGTTATTAAATAAAAATTTAATCTTATTCACACAATTTTCATGTATGTAGTTTATATAGTTTATTTGAAGTGTAAATATTAATACTTTTTCAAATTTAATTTATTTTAGGGGGACTGTACGACCAATACATTTTTAATATAGTTTTCCAAACTTTTGTGAATCGCGACTCAGTTTTTAGAATAAAAAAACTACACGACCCATCTAGATTTAGTGGAAATGGAAAAGAAGGAGAAGGGGATGGAAATTGATTTATTTATATTTAATTTTACTGCTCTTTTTAATTTTTTTATTAAATACACTTTTATTGATATATTTTCACATGAGATTTATGAGATCAATGAGCGTATGTAAAAAACACTTGTTTCTTATATCTATTAATAATTTGAAGACAGTTAGTGTCTCGGCGCTAAGCCAAGAGCATAGTCTTAACATTGAACAAGTCATTTTCAGGCACAAGGAGTTTGATAATTATAACTTATTTTGCAATTTAGTTTTAATTCCTACCATCGTTGAAAAATCAATTTCACACATAGTCGTGAAAGGGAGTAGTGTTCATAATAAAATGTAATTTAAAACATTCCAAAATTATTTGCGACCCTCTTGTGAGTCATCCGCACTTTGGGAATCCCCCTGCCTTAATATATATTATCATACTCCAACAATATATTATGTCATACAATAAACTAATTATATATATATCTGCATAGCATGGATCAAGATGGAAGTCTTAACATTAGTTTCAACGAATGGCGGGACTTTCTTCTCTATGCACCAAGTACTACCTTGCTTGATATCATAGAATACTGGCATCATACCACGGTGAGTATTTCATATATAGTTTAATTTTTTTAGATTAAGAAAAAACGTATAATATTGTAGTTAGTAATATTAAGGTGCATATATTATTCGAATGTTGTATCACCTATCTGGAGACACGGTAGTGTCTCGGTGCTAAGACATGGCGCGAGACATTGTCGTGCTCCTTTACGCAAACCGGCGAGTTGCGTCAGATCGAGATTACCGGATCTCAATATTGGCTGTTATTACTTATTAATTTTTCGAGATATTTCTTGGGGCAATTAAAATGGGACACTTGTATACATATATACGAACATATAATAGATAAATTATTTCATCTCTTATTTTGCTATATATAGGGTGTATCAGGATTTAACTGACAAACTACAGGAGCATATTCTACAGTGGAAATAAGGAAAAGATGTTGTATATGGAATTTGGTTAGAAATTTATTACAAAGTTATAAACAAATATTGAAGCGAAATATAAAATAGGAAACAACGAATTTTTCAATGTACAGAAATATGAAAGTGTACATTTCGTGTATGGAAAGATCGAACGTGTTTATTTCGTATGTATATTCACATTATAATTACTATTTTTAAACGATTCAATCCGATAAATTCTGAGACTCTTATATATGATTTCATGTACTGTATCATATATATGTATATATACTTATTTGTGTACGTACTCAAGATTTTCAACTTTGATAAGCACTGACGTTTCACGAAATATACCTCAAAATGTTTAGTTAAATTATGAAAGTCAAATTTTCAATATCTTACGAAATTCTCTGTGCAATATTTCATCAGCTGTTTTTTATGCCACGTCAACAGTTCCCAACTTCAAACCGCAAGATATATTTTATGGCTCTGTTATGCAGATATATTTTATTTTCACATTGTTCACGCATTGATGTAAATATTAGAAATTGTTATAATTTCTAGATAAACGTTTACAGATATTTTTATAAATTTCATACCATAATGCGCATATCTAATTATTATTAATGATATTTAATATTATTAATAATATTTAGTGCTGATAATTAAGTTAAATATGTATTATATTGAGTATTGAGTAGTTTTATTATCAATAATGATAGTAAAAGTTAGTAACACATTAATATTAGAATATATATATATATATATATCAATAATTGCTGAATAATATATAAAGAGAGAAGTAAAACGGATTAATAACGATATATTACGATCATTATCAATTAATAGTGATTATTAACAGCAACAACATTAATAAGAATATAATAATTAATAACATCTGTGTATTACGTGAGTGTATATATAACTACAATCTTAATCAATTTATGTTTTACATGACAACGATATAATTAAATAGTATTATATATTTACTATGCATATATGGTATACAAAGAATCAGTGTAAAAAATGCAATTGAAACTTAATAAATTTGTTCTGTTGTCAGCATTCTTGTATAGGTAAACTTTGCACTGTGCGCACGCAACGGTCGCCGACTTTGATCGTCATCGCACGTATTTGTCTCGATGACGCGTATCTCTGACGTTGAGAATGAATGATGACAAGAAGAAAGGGGGGAGAAGGCAGACTAGCAGAGAGAAGCAGGAGGCGTTACTCGCTTTAGAGGGGATATCTTCGTGTCTCAGGGTTTTCCTTCCTCGTGCTCATTCGTTTCGTTAGTCTCGCAACCGGACTCCGAGCGGTCGAATCACCGGTTCGTAGCTCGTTTCCTCTCTTCTCCATCTCTCCCTCTCTCTCATGTTCAAGAACGTTTTGAACCTGAGCGACACACGCAACCACGTGCGTCAACTCGTCGTGGAATTTCTTCCAATTATCGTTTAGTCACACGATCGGCTGTTGTCGTTTTTAGACAGGCGGATTATTCCGAGTAATTTCTAAAGATACTGAGGAGAACGAGAAGGAGAATTCTCGAGAATTTACGCAATCCAAATCAATGCGGACAATTTCGCTGGATAGAAAGTTCGAAAGTCGCGAAAGTGCAGTGAGATACGAGCATGTAAGCACAGCTGACTTCACGGAGGAAATGTGATTTTTTTGAGACCACATAACTTAAAAACATATCAATGAGTAGACATATAGTTAAATGTTATAAAAGCTGAAAGGAAATTGAACGATCCGAAAAAAGTTGAATGTAAAACAAAGTGAAAGATACAATTGAATGATATAATAAAGTAAAACGGAAGATTTCTTTTCTAGAAACATCAAGAGGTATAGGATGAGAAACAAGAGAAAAAAGAGGGAAATAAGTGAAAATAATTAGAAGCAAGTAGAAGGAAGGGGAAAGGGGAGAAGAATAGAATAAACTGAAAGGGAGAGAAGTATCTCGAAAGAGCTAGAGAGAAGATAAAAGGAAAGAGAAATATAGGAAAAAAAGTGACTTCAAAGTGAGAGCGAGCAGTGCGGCCGACTTCATGCGGCGAGCGTGTGCGCGACCACATGATTCGCGATAATCGCGATTATAGTTGATTGATCGCAACATGTATGTCCTGAAGAAACGGAGATTTCTCCAGCACGATAGCACCTTGTCCGCATGTCAAGTACGCGAGGAATTTTTGCAGCGCTATCATGAACTCTTGCAACGGGTGAGTAAGTAAAGCGGCAGGGGATTATTGCCGATCAGGCAGCCAATCGAGGCCCAAGTTTATTGAGGTATATCTGTTCCGAATGGAAAAAGAAAGTGTCAGGTGTGCGATGCAAGGACAGCGTTAGAAAGCGAAAGTAATTCTGGAATGTGAATCTCGAGAATTCGTCTCTTGAGCTTTTATATATACTCACATATATACATACATTATGTATCAAAGTTGAAAACTCGTCAAGTATGCATGCAGTTAAATATGATAGATACACCTATTGTCCATTATTTTTACCTAATTAATCTGATATCGATAGCGATACAATTTACTTTTCATCCATTCCTACTTAATTTTTATTTATTGATCTGTTCCTATAACTTTTCTGTTTTACTTTGTTAATACTGTTTTCGCACTTTTTTCTACATTAGGATCATGATACACAAAAAGAAAATTTAAGCAGTAAAAGCTATCTTAAGTGAATTGGTCAATCCAGTAGAAACCATAAGACTATAATGTAAGCAGTAGCAAATCCAACATGTTAACTTCTTTACTTTACATCATAGTAAACCGTAAGATGTATCGTAACATGGGACCGACAATAGAAGTCGTAGACGGTCGTAGAGTCGTAATAGATTGACCAATCACAGTCAAATATAAGGAGAATAATCGATCATGATTGATCAATTTTCTACGACTTAAGACCCCACGATCGTCTACACAACTCCTAATTAATCTGTAGACCCCGCATAAGAATTAGCCAATCACAGTAAAGAATGGTCAATTTTCAGCTTTGATTGGCTAATTGTTACGATATATCTTACGGTTACTGTTATGGAAAGTGTGTGCGGCATCTCTCACTGCAGTGATGGAATTTACTTGCTACTTTCAGATGATTTTCGGCTTGGTTCCCACCCCTTACCTCACCAACATGCTGATCGCATTTAAATTGCACGTAAGTTGGTGGAGGTAAGGGGCGGGAACCAAGCTGAAAATTGACTAAAAATTGCAAATAAATTCCAGTACTGCCTTACTGTTTATGTCTTACTGCATAAGTTTTTCCGTGTGTTATGGCCCTTTATTGTTATTAAAGCCAATATTAGATTTTATTATCTTAACCCACTTTCTGTTATTTAAATTAAAGTTCTGTTCTTCTAGTTTTACTTATAAAACGATACATTAGCTTTATTTTGAGAAATGTGCGAAAATTATAGCTTCAGAAGGAACAGCCTAGAATGTTGTATCTGTAGACTAGCTGGCTCGTCGCCCAGTCGGGCCAAGAAGATGCTGGGGAATCTTTTTAGTTCGCAGTTGACTTTATCGTTCGACGATTCGCGAGTATCATTTTACTTGGAATATTCTACTTCAATTACGATATCACGTATTATTGTACCGAGAACATTACAATAATGTTTCATCGTCTTCCTGCGAGTAGCAGGCCCGATCGTGATTTCGCAAAATTATTACGTCACAGGTTATGACTGCGAGATTAGTTAAAGGAGGTAGACCAACAAACAAATAAACTTCAAATCCAATAGCAATAGCTTAAATTGAACTCTACAATGCGAGCTTTAACGATGACTCATAAATGCGCTTTATCTGTATATTTTCTGTTTTGATTTAAAAAATGAAAAGACTACTTATTTTAAGATATTCTGTCTATTAGTTGCGTATTATAACAAATAAATATAAATTAAAGAGAGAATATAAAAAGAGACAAAATTACACTATGGTAGAATCCAGTTTTGTTTTCGAAAATAAATGTGACGTAACATTTATAAATGTCAAGGTATACACTGTTGATATTGTAACGATTTCCGTACTTGTAAAATTTATGTGATGAGAAAAAGAGAAATATAAATATTTTGTGTTACATGTATAATATCCGTTATAACGTTCTTTAATAATATTTTTCTTATAAAAATGTTTAAATAATATTATTATTAAATTAATATAAATGTTTAAATGATATTATTGAATATTTACATAAAAATAATTATATTGCTTTATAAATCATAAAATAAAAGATGGTAAACAGTTGAATAAAAAGTTAAAAGTATGTCTACTCAAACCTTTATATAAAGATAAAAGCATATTTTGAAGATTATTAAATTAAAGGTTTTTATTACAAAGGTTGATTCGTGGGTGCGATACACTGGGTTTTGAATTACAACACGTGTTAGTTTTATAAAAGAATGTTTGTAACACAATAGCGCCATTGTACATGGATCTGATTACCTTCGTCGAAATGCAGCAAGTATAATAACTTTACCTTTGTTACGCAATCCAAGTGATCCATATACATATATGGTATGTACGTATGTACGGTTTAAGAATAAGGTAGTTGACAATAATCTTATCATCTAGTCGATCGATATTTACATTAAGAGTCAGATAAAAAGAGAGATTGTGTTTTGATATTCACTGTCAATACTAAAAATGTATGTATAACATATGTACGTTATGTGCACTGTAGATTTTTAGCACACTAGTGGTCTGTTCTTGCACTAGACTGCATTAGAACTCTCTTTCTCGCTTTGACAAATATCAAATATATATTTCACATTAAGTTCCAAAAGTTCTAGTTCAGCAACAGACCTTAGCAGTGAATATCGGCGGGTAGTCATAATTGCGCGAAAACAGATAAGAAAAAGGTTTGTAAAAATAGAAATTCTATGAATTCCCAATTGGCATAAAGAATGATAAATTTATAAATGAAAACGGTAGAAGTATTTTTGACAATAAATTTACAAATAACTATGTGCTCTTAAATTATTATCATAAATAATTGTTGGACAGATTAAATGTAGATTAAATATACACATATTTATATAATTATATTAATTAAATACTAGTTATAGTTATCTTCATTATTAAGAACAGCTAATATTAATTTTGAAAGAATGGTTTATTTCTTACGAATATTTTATTAATGTACTTTTTATTAGTATTTTCATTAATATAAACTGACAAATTTATGTAAAATTAAGTTTTTATTTCGCAAAATGTGAAACAAAACTTGTTCATCGAATAAAGGAGGATGTTAAAAAGTGCCGATTTTTTTCAAAAAGAATAAGTAAAAGAAATGGTTTTTCTTTTTAGATTTTGATCTCCTGGATATATGATAAAATTATTAAAAAATTCGTACCGTTTTGAGGAAACACCTCAAAAATTGAGTTTTTGTTTTTGCCCAATTTTCGAGGTATTCCCCAACGCCATGAACTTTTTAATAACTTCATCGTATCTGGAAAGTCAAAATATAAAAAAAAAACACTTTCTTTTACTAACACCTCTTTTTGAGCCCTTTTTTAATATCTTTTAAAAAAAGATTGATTTTTGCCCAAAAAGGTGTATAAGTAAAAGAAAGTGTTTTTTTTTTTTTTTGTTAATTTTGATCTCTTGGATACGATAAGATTATTAAAAAGTTTGTGGTGTTTGGGGAATACTTCAAAAATTAAGCAAGAACGTTGATATTTGGATAAATGCATCATGTTCGTGTTTAATTTTTGAGATGTTCCTTACAAACTTCTTAGTAATTTTATCAGAAAGTCTAAAAAAAAAACACTTGTTTTAGTTATACTTTTTTGAACAATTGACTCTTTTTTTAATTTTTTCCTTTACGTGAATATATGTACCATAACGTCATTTTATATTTGACATATGTGTGATAATGTGTCATTTATATATGTGATAATATACACGTAGATGTGATAATGTTACTTGAATACCTCTATCAGAAGTTAGACTGATTGACTCCGTGAAATAAAAAAGTAGATGAAATTCTATATACTAATCTGTAATTTCTTTTTTGTTTACAGTATATGGATATCGGGGAGGACATCGGCGTCCCCGAAGAGTTCACAAAGGGCGAGATGGTGTCCGGAATGTGGTGGCGACATTTAGTATCTGGCGGAATAGCAGGTGCCGTATCACGTACTTGTACTGCGCCCCTAGATCGTATCAAGGTCTATCTACAAGTAAGCATTTGCATGATTTTCCTTCACTTTAGATGATTCACAAAGCTGTAAATTTATTATTAAATTTACTGTTATACAGGGTGTCCCGTTTCACCTGACAACGCTTGTGGGCAAGTAGAGCGGACTAAACTGAGTCGAAAAGTCCTCTACCATTTTGCAATTTTCGCAATAGTTAACAAGATATTAATTACTAAAGATGACCGAATATTGGTCATCTTTAATCATTTTTTTTCTCAAATACTATCAACTTTACAGAAAAACTGTAAGAGACAAAAATTGTTTATTTTCTTCTCATAAAGTTCTGAGAATTTTTTCAGAATTTTTTTAGAATTTTTTAATACCGTATTTTCTCATGATATAAAATAAGAAAATGCGGTACTAAAAAGTTGATAAAAAATTCTGAAAAAATTCTTAGAGTTCTATGAGAAGAAAATAAACAATTTTTGTCTCTTGCAGTCTTTTTTGTAAAATTGATAGTATTTGAGAAAAAAATTGAAGACCAATATTCGACAATTTTTAGTAATTAATATTTTGTTAACTATTGCGAAAATTACAAAATAGTAAACGATTTTTCGACTCAGTTTAGTCCGCTCTATCTGCCCACGAGCGTTGTCAGGTGAATTATGGGACACCCTGTATATATAAATTTTTACATTATATGTACACATACCGCATTTTTATCAACTTTTTAGTATTATATTTTCTTATTGGCAACTATTTTTACCAACATGAGAAAATGCAATACTAAAAAATTTTGAAAAAATTCTTAGAGCTCTATGAGAAAAAAATAAATAATTTTTGTCTCTTGCTGTTTTTCTGTGAAGTTTCTGTGATAGTATAATACTTTAGTAAAAAATTATTGAAGACTAATATTCGGCAATTTTTAGTAATTAATATCTTGTTAACTATTGCGAAAATTGCAAAATGGTAGAGGACTTTTCGACTCAATAGTCCGTTTTACCTGCGCACGAAATATTTGGCGGTCATTCTAGGACACCCTATTGTATATGTATATCATGTAATCTATGTATATAGATTAAATAATGAAATCTCCAAAATCACATCATTCTTACGCATTGTACGAAACGATTTGCTTATGATGACATTTCGAGCGATCGAGTTTTGTTTAGTTTGCTTTAATACGATGAGAGAATCGTCCAATCGTCCTTGCAGGTCCACGGCACACGACACTGCAATATCATGAGTTGCTTCAGGTACATGTTGCGCGAGGGTGGCATTAGCAGTCTGTGGCGCGGTAATGGCATTAACGTGCTCAAGATTGGACCGGAGACAGCGCTCAAGTTTATGGCGTACGAGCAAGTGAAGCGGGCAATCAAGGCGGATAATGAGGCGCGCGAGCTCGGACTCTATGAGCGATTTTGTGCCGGTTCTATGGCCGGTGGTATCAGTCAATCCGCCATCTATCCCCTCGAGGTACGATTTACCTTATGATTTTATATATGATTTATATACTTCCTTATTGGATGATTACATAATATCAGATTGAGACATGAATTTTTTTATATTATACTTCTTATCGTTATGTTTTAAAGTAAATAATGCGCACAGAAATATTTTTTTAATTGTTACCAAATAATGACTAATAAGATGCTTTTAATACCTGTTCTTTATATAATAAACATTGGATTATATGTAATGAGAAATTATTTGTGTAGCGTAGAATAAAAAGTACAGATATACTAGTATGAGTAAAAGTATAAATAAACTTGCAGGTGTTGAAGACAAGACTCGCATTGCGAAAAACAGGGGAATTTGATGGCATGGTTGATGCAGCCAAGAAAATATATAGACAGGGTGGTTTGAAATCCTTCTACAGAGGCTACATACCTAATTTGATAGGAATACTGCCATATGCCGGCATCGATTTAGCTGTTTACGAAGTAAGTCAATATCGAAAAGAAGCTGTACATTATTTTTTACTTCATTACTTATTGTTAGAGGAAAAGGTGGGTCTCTGCTACTGATGTGGATTCCATTAAAAATTCTATTATAATTAATACTGTTTTTTGCAACGACTTTTAACTTGTTCTTAGATAGATATCGAAGTTGCGATCGAGGTTGACGCGATCTTTTCGTTGATAATTGATGTTTATCTATTACGAGATATATCAAAATTTTTAATATGATTTTTATCAAATTTTTAATATCAAATTTAATATGGTTTAAAATTCGTAAGTAACAAGTTTATATAGTTAAGAATTAATTTAGTTCTTTATTAACTTTGCCGAAAAAAAATCGCAGCGATTCGTTTTTTTTTTTAAATTAAAGGGGAAAATTCGAACTTTATGCTGCTGCAAACGGCATTCCCAAAAAAAATTTACAAAATCCGTGCATTCCGTCAAACTTTGCAATTTTCAATATGATAAACACACCCTCATATTTTTGAGAATTACAGTGGCAGAGGTGCATCAAACTTAAAATCTGGCCATAATGTCTTAAAGTAGAGATTTTAAGCTTTAACTTCAAAACAATGACGATAAATAGACATCCAACAAAATAGAGATCTATCTTTTCCTCTACAATAATGTAACTTTTATATGAAATTAAATTTATTGTATACAATTAACTTGAGTATACATATAACTTAAGTAGTCGAGATAAAATCTACAAGCTTCCTCGGTGATTGTTCTCGATGGTTTTTTGAAAGGGAGGTATGTTTACAGACGCTGAAAAATACTTATTTACGTACGCATGACAAGAAGGAACAGCCAGCATTTTGGATTCTATTGTTGTGTGGCACTGCGTCAAGCACGGCCGGCCAAGTATGCTCGTATCCGCTAGCGTTAGTGCGGACGCGACTGCAGGCCGAGATTGCACCCGATCGCTCGCCGAATACTATGATTGGCGTCTTCAAAGACATCCTCAACCGCGAGGGAATACGTGGTCTCTATCGCGGTCTCACGCCTAATTTTCTTAAGGTATGCAAATAAATTATATTGACTTTTAAGAATTTTTACAGGATTTCTACAAAAGAATTTATAGAAATTTGCTTGATTTATTGTCAAGCTTTATATAAATAATACAGCTTAGATAAATTAATTGTTTCTTAACTTATGTGTGGATATAATAATAACAATGAATTAAAGATTAAAATTTTTAATGTAAATTCATATATAGTTTGATTGTTGCTAAATATAAAAATTAATATTTCTTCACAGGTTGCACCTGCCGTATCTATTAGCTACGTAGTATATGAGCATTTCCGGCAGGCATTGGGCGTCAATATGACGTGATGAACATGAACGCTAGGTGACTGATTAATTCAATTAACTAACTTATTATCTCTCTCTTTCTCTCTTTTTCCTCTCTCACTTTACTCACGTTATAAGTAATCGACGATGGCGAATATCGTTTGGCGATAAAACGCGTTTGTTCGTCTTTCCTCAAAGAAGAAAAAGCGAATAATGAAGAAAGAAAACGAGTGTTATTTATTGTTATCGCTATTAGGAGAAACTTCTTTGATTAATCGAGCGTTCTATTACACAGTTTTTTAAATAATTTATTAAGATTTTAATATATTTTTAATATTAATAAATTAGAAAAAAAAGGCGAATCAAAATATTATAATTATCAATTTTCTAGCAATTGCTATAGATTATCGTTATTATAACGCAATGATGCTTTATTTCGGCGAGTAAATACAGTACAAAGAATTGTAAGAAAAGTATTATGTGTAGTTTTTTGGAAACAATTACGAGCAAGTTTTGAACAGCGATCAAAGGAGGAAAAGCCAATTCTTGATTATTATTTAGTATAAAAACGTATCAGTGGAAACGTTCAAGTCAGCATCAACATTCAGTAAAGAATTTGCATATTATATAAATTATTATAATATTTTATTACTTATAATTATAATTTATTTTGTATAAAATCTTAAAAAATAATTTTTTATTATAACTTAATACAAATATAACAGTAATCACATAACGTTTGTGTGATTATTGATTAATTAAAAAAGATTTTGTTTTTGCATATTTTAAAATTATTTCAGAAATAAAAAATTATGGGTTTAGATTCTGACTAGAACGTGCTAATAGAAATATGTTTTGTTATGATATGTAAAAATGGTTTAATATCGACCTAAAGGTTTCCATTTTAATTAAGAGGTTGGAGAACCGAGTTATACATTGACACTGTGATATGTATATGACTGTAAACTTTTTCGCATGATTTATCAACATGGCATTTTGTAAATTACAAGATTATTGCTCCATAAAAATGTGTAAAGTAACTTGATCCACTGAAACACAAAGTATTTTGTATTAACTAAATAATTTTTATGTACTTTTATTACAAAACATTTTTGTGAATTTGTTGATCTTTTTATAAATGTAATTTCATATTTTTTAAATTTTAATAAATTCACATAATGAACAAAATTATAATAAAAGTAACTGATCAAAATTTTCAGCAAGAAGATACTAATTTCTTAGCGAATAGAATAAAACCTTATATTTGTAATATATAATATTATGTTCTTTTATAACGTATTATATTCTTTATTTAGATTCTTTTAGTGATTTTATCATATTCTATATTAAGTACAAAATTTTTCTAAACTAAAGAAATAGAATTAAAATTTTATTTCAGTTTAAATATTTAAAAAATTTTTAATATTTTACAATGATAATGAAAACTATAACTTCACATTTTTCTATATTTATTCTACATCATTAAATTCAACTATATATTTTCCATAAATAGAAAAAAATGTTGCAGAAAAATAACTGGAAAAAGAATATCACACGTGCATGTATGCATGTATAATAGCATTCAGTACGACATTCTTATTTAGAATTATCTTGTTACTTATTAGTTTTAGATATCTTTATTTATTTATTTTTCTTCTACATACGTATAAAGAAATATATTTCAATATTTATATTAACGTATATTATTTTTCCTACACTTTTATTAAAAGTCTTTATTAAAAATTAAAAAGAAAAAAATAATTATTCGGTGAATCAAGCTTTTAACATAACTTGGCGATAATAATTATTATCTTGTTGTGAATCATGCGTCGCTTGGTTTTCATCTCAACCTTGTTATGTATGTATTTCGTATATACATAAACTCGATTTCATCGGCCGTTGCAATTTACTATCATATATTCCGGTTACTACGATTCATTCCCTTAGAGTTTTACAAATTTACAAACTATGTATATTATGTATTTACATGTATTATAAACATGTACAGTCAGACACACGTTGTTTATCGATAAATATTAGGAAATAGTAATAACTCATACATGATAAATACATCAATCTTTGGGAATAACGTGATAACGATAACGCTAAACTGTGAACGATAAAGACTTAATTCTATTAAATGTCGTCTTATATTTTGAGATTCCTCATTTAATTCAAATTAATAAATAATCCGAGAAATAAAAGAATATTTAAAGATATAATACGATACCAAAATTTTCGGTTAAACAATTTTTTTTTCAAATTGAAATTTTTATTAGAAGTTAATCTTCTTAATAAGCTAATTCGGTAAAGATTTTCCAATTTTCACTTTTTTCACTTTATTATTATTTTGAAGATTATCGAAATATTTATCGTGAATGAGTTATTGAATCAGACGTGATTGACATTTTTTTATAACAAAAGTGTAAATGTTAATTTATATATATATATATATGTGTGTGTGTCCATATGTGATATTAACACACATTTTATATACACACATATATATGTATGTAAAATTGAAAATAAATAATATTAAATAATAATAAATATTATTACGTATAACACACACAGAATAACTAATATAAGGGGACAAATTTCGGGGACGAGCTCTCCACATCAAATATGAAAAAAGTTTATATAAACATGTATGTATGTATATCCGCAAACCCATTGTTACTGAGATAGCTGAAACAAATGTTCATTAATGGAAAATGAAACAGGTAATTATTATTATTATTTTATTATTCAATTTTTAATTACAACAAATATCCAAAGTGTCTCCCATTTGATTCAATACATGCTTGAATATGTTGAACCATGAACTGTCGTATTCTTTTAAAGATCCTAAGGCGAATGGTTTCACAAGCAGCGAAGATTTTGTTGAAGTAGCATATCTTCGTTATCGATTTGAATTTTAAAACTTCTAAATTAAGGACTTAAAATGTCCACAGATAAAAATCTATGGTACGTGATACGGAAAATTGCGCGAATGTCCGGATCCTATTAATATACATTTTAAGCTGTAGGTACCTCTATAACAATGGGTTTACAGATATATATTTATGTAAACTTCCCATATTTGGTATGGAAACCTCGAAGTTCAATTTATTTTAGTTATACTCTGTATACACAGGATGTGTACAAAGACTGTAACAACTCTTAAAGATAGATTTCTGAGATCATTTTGAGATGAAAATTTTAATACCAAAATGTTGAGGCTAATAATAATAGGTTTTTCAATTATAAGCATTTAAAGTTAACGAATCTCTTAAAGTTCGCATGTTAGGTATAATATAACGTAAAGTGCTAAAAGCGAAAGCTAATTGTTGTAATTCTCTTTTGTTAATATCGACATAAAGATTATATAAGCGAAGATAAGATTATTGATATTTCTACAAACGCATTGTGGAATATTTTCTTTTTTTATAATAAAATTTTTTATTTTTATGTGATACATAAAGCGCAAGCTGTCAGATGACATTTCTTTGAAAAATCTGCTATCAGTTTCACATCTTACGTAAAATTATAATTATCAAATAATACGTAGTTAGCAAATGATATGTATCTATCTTATAATTATCTCACAAAATAAGCAGTTACTATTGCTAATATTCAAATAGAACTTATTCAAGCTCATGTTAAATGTTTTAACAAAATAATCCTGAAAAACTGGTACACACACATAGTTAGTAAATGATATGTACTTACAATTATTTGACAGAATAATAGCTACTATTGCTAATATTTAAGTAAAATTCATTCAAGTCTATGCTCAATATTTTATTAAAATAATATAGAGAAACTTATAAATATTAGAAAATTATTAATTATATTTCATTAATTTAATTTTTACTAATTAAAATTAAAATGCGATTGATGGTGCAATTTTAAAGTTATTAATTTATACATTTTGTAAAATCAATCATGTGTATTACAACAACTGTTCAAATTTTGTTGCGCACTGCTTATTATTTCGAGACATATAACTGCTATGATAATACATCATATTTAAATGTTATATAATCACATTGTCAAAACAGTTACGAGTTTATCTCCAAAAATAATACGCAATAAAATTTATTGCTACGCGTATGATTGTGCACAGATATGAAAAATGCATAATTTGAACAGTTATTATAATGTTGTACATACATAATTGATTTTTATAATTTGTATAAATTAATAATTATAAAATTGTACAATTAATTGTGTATATGCATTTCAATTTTAATTAATATAAATTAAATTAAACATACATGAATGGAAAATGCTTTTGGTCAAGGCGATTTTTCATGCCTAATAATACTTTTTAAAATACAATTTTTAGTTTAAGCAAACTGTGCTTTCAAGAGAACCAAATTCAAATCGGCTGAAGATATTTTTCGCAATAATTATTTTCGTCTTAAAATGATCTCAAGAATCTATCTTTAAGTGTTACGGTTTTTACGAGATACTTGTATACACATAATGTATGTATACGTGGTGTGGCAATAAAGTTCGGTGAATGTTATGAGAAAAAAAAAATAAACATCACTTAATTAATATATAAACCTTTATTGTCCTTCAAAGTAATCCCCCATAGAAATAATACTCTTCAGTAGAAATTTGGAAGTTATTGATGGATCTTGTATATGAAAAATTAAATATAAAATCACAGGCTAAAATAATAAAAAATAATTTGAAAGTATAAGTTATATATATATAAAATCAGATTTAATTTAATTTAATAATTATAAAAATAACTTAGTCTAACAATCCAAAAATAAAACAACAATTTTAATGACAATTTAACCTTAGAATCTGTATTCGAAATTTTTCTTCCTTTTTACATTAATGTATCATTCATTAAATTACACTAATTATACTATTCATTAATAAGACATTATATATATTATTATATATATTTCGAATGATAATTATGAATGTCAATATTTCGCTTTACTTAGAAAATATTTTTCTTAGTTTTATTATACATATATCACAAAAGATTACGAACAATAGGTATGTCTATTTGTATAATTTTTTTCTGCATATATCTGCGGAAGAAAACATTTTTGTTAAACTGCTATTCAATTTTCTTATAAACTTAATAAATCTTACGATAACAAAAATAAAAATACAAAAAAAAAATAAAAACGATTTTTTAAACAATTTTCATTTGAAAGAAAGGATTATGTGTGTACTAAAAATGAAGGAAAAAGAATTGAGTGATTTCCTCCAAGATCATGAAAAAAAGAAGAGAAGATAACAGAAATTAACTCAGACAAGAATGAAGGTTAATAGACTTCTACTATTAAAGAAGAATAAAATTCTGAACTACTAGAATTTTATCCTCCTTTAAACCTGCTCTATATTGCGATCCAAAGTTTGTAAAAATAGAAATCTTTCAGATTTAATTTTTTATCCCCTTTTAAAGAATTATTATAATAATTATAAAATGATATTCCCAAATATTTATAATAAAAAGTTAAATTGCATTCTATTTTTTATATGTTCTCTTCTGTGAAGATTAAGGAAATTAAATTACTTCGTTTAATTTTTGTTTTCTTGTTATTAAATCATATATTTCTTGAAAATGCAAAATTTTTATTACTTTCTTATTAAATATTGTCTTTTTACAATATGCAAGTTGGTGATAACAAAGTTTGCACAGTTTTTTTTATATAAACGACATTGTTGAGCAATATCAGTCGAAAATTGAATTTTCAATTTTCTCACGAGTCTTTTTCGCACGCCTTTGGTACGAGCATATAACACTTACTCAAATATAAAATATTCTATCGACTTTAACAATAAATTGTAATGAAAAAATACGTTAAAATATAGATCTGAAGAAAGATTTAAAGGAAAAAAATAGTTACAAGATGATCATAGCATGGAATGTCATAAAATCTATGTAAATCTTGTATAGTAATAGTCTTATTTAATCCCACCTCGCATTTTTCAGTCTGAGTTGAGTAGCCTGCCCGCTTCTTGATCGAGCAACCAAAAAAGAGTACCATCAACTGGTTCCACTCTGGTAGCTGGTAAATCTTCTTTATCTCTCAAGACTCTCTGTAAACAATACATTAATAATTTAAATACAACCAAACCTTTACTTTTTTTAATTTCCTTTCACCTTTCACTTGTGTTCTATACGCAGTTCTGTAATATTAATTATATGTTGTTATATTATATATGTTTTAATTGTGCAGGAGTAAATATAAAGTAAAGCAAAAGCAAACATAATATAAGAAATCTAGTTGTTGAAGAATTATCTGATCAAAAAAGTGACACAAATGCTTAAACATCTTAATTATAGTTGATTTATTATCTTTAAATTTTCTTTACTGTGTTTATTTTTCTGAATTTAATTGAATATATATCTTCGAGAAATCACATTTTGAAAGTTTTAGTTGTTAAGAAAAGTGAAAAAATTGTTTAATTGTTGAATTTTAGAAATATTAAAACTATTTATGTTAATTTTCTAAATATATTTTAAATTTAAAAATTCAAATGATTATTTTACAGGAAAAGTTTGGTAATTACTTTGACGATCTCGGCCTTGCTAGCGCCAGTGACAATAAACACACACATGCGAGCGTTATTAATGACCGGCATAGTGAGGCTAATTCTACTGGATGGTGGTTTTGGCGCGTTCAGTTCCCATGTGACCCACATGTTCTCGTCATCGAGGGCTCGATGACCGGGAAAGAGCGAGCACGTGTGCCCGTCTTGACCCACACCCAACAGCAGACAATCGAATCTCGGTAATCTATCCGGCGGGAAGAAGAAGGCCATTTTTTTAATGTAATCCTTCGCCGCGTTCTCGGCTACAAATATATATAAATAAATAAATAAATGATAAACAATAGAAATAATGTTAAAATATAAAAATATGTATATAAAATTATATAACAAGATAATGAATAATCAAAATATAAATTACAAAATGATAATTATATGTATATATATATACAGGATGTTCCAAAAGTAACGATAAATCTTTAAAATTGTTTATTTTCTTCTCATAGAACTCTAAGAATTTTTTTTAAATTTTTTCAGAATTTTTTAATCCGTATTTTTTCATGTTGGTAAAAATAAGAAAATGCAGTACTAAAAAGTTGATAAAAAATTCTGAAAAAATTCTTAGAGCTCTATGAGAAGAAAATAAATAATTTTTGTTTCTTGCAGTTTTTCTATAAAATTGATATTTGAGTAAAAAATTATTGAACACCAATTATTTTCGACAATTTTTAGTAATTAATATCTTGTTAATTATTGCGAAAATTGTAAAATGGTAGAGGACCTTTCTTCTCAGTTTAGTCCATTCTGCTCCTGTGCGAAAGATTTAGCGTTACTTTTGGAACACCCTGTATATATAAATGATAATAAATTATAATAAATAAGCTAATAGATAAATAAATAATAAATGTAAAGCAATTACAGATATATGGATTATCGTATATTCTTATTAAAAATAGAAATAGATTACGGATCAATTACCGTTGAGTTCTGGGTCGACCTTCATGAATTGCTCCTCGGTGACAGGCACTTTTCCGATTAAACAACTTTTGTAAAGGCCAAAATTTGACTCAGAGTCATCCAGAGGCACCACTCGTTCATCGCAAAAAAAAAAGCGCCATTTGCTCCAGTCAGTTGCAATGTTAGGCAGAGACTTGGCCAGCAATTGTACTACCGAACCGCCTATACAACAAATCAATAACGAATTAAAAATAATTTTTTTTATTTTTTCAGATTATTTGATACATATACGATATTTACATACACTGGGAAAAAAGTTGTTAACTTGACTAAATGCATTTAGTTTGTAGTGATTATTTAGTTCAAGTATTTAAATACTTAGTGAGAGTAAAAAGTCTCAGACTGGTGAAATATCTCGAAAACAAAACATTTTTAGGAAAAATGATTCAGATAAAAGTTGAAGGGTTTAAAAATATCTATTCACTGATTACATCTATTTGACTTTGGGTGGCGTCGCCAAAATCAGGTCAAGGTCACATCGATTTTTAAATGGGACATCCTTTATTTTTTATGTCAAAATCTAATAGCTGATGTCAAGAGTTTTTCAAAGCTATGGCAGAGAACGAGATATAACGAGATGTAGTCATGATGTCTCATTACATCTCTTTCTCTGCCACAGCCCTAACAATACCATGTGCGAAACCGGATCGTATGATCCAGTGGTTAACTTCCTGGGGGAGGGAAAAGCCTTCTAAAAGTCACCTATACATATACAAATTTGTAACTGTATTATTTTAATAAGGACAATAAATAAATTAAGCGAACTAAGAAAATATAGTAATATTAATCAAGAATTCGGACCGAAAAAATTCGGTCCAAGGCTAAAACTGTAACAGGAGGCTAAAACCTCTTCCAGTTTAGTTCTCTGTTTTCTCTCCAGAAGGAAAGAAGAGGAAGAAAGAAACTGATTCAGACAAAAAGAACAGGCCTCATGTCAAGTGATCATATGATCGATCCATACGATCATCACTTTTCTGCACTTTTTTCGATCTCTTTCCAGAGTATATAAATTTGTAAGAAATTAGGAAAAATGATACTCTCTCTCTCTCTTTCGGAAAAATGATACTCTTTCCAATAAATAGTTACTAAAGTATCTTTAAACAATTTTTCTTATAATGATCCTCTTAATTTATCATATCTATAGTATAGTTCGTTGAAGTACAATGGCTACGTTTACACCGTGCACTTAGTCCGCGACCTATACGATAAATGTCTTTGTTTAACCTACAGGATAAACAAGGACATCTATTGTATAGATCGCGACCTAAATGCACGGTGTAAACGTAGTCAATTCCCTGTATCGAAGGCAGGCGAAAATCGGAAGTTTATGAAAACGTCTTACTTATCGACGAATTCATGAACATTCATGAATAAATGAGTTCAAAGCTCGTTTTCGAGCGCGGCAGCACAAGAATGTGACTTTAAGCGAAATTGAAAAATCAAAGTCATTCTCGCATGATTAGTGAGAAACTTATCGAAACTAAATATATATATATATATATATATATGTATATACATATATATCGAAACCAAAGACTTGTATAGAACGTGAAAATTACAGAGGCAGTAATAAAATTCATTGTCAATGAAATACGAGTAGCAACAGCGAGCAGAGTGAGACGAAATAAAAAAAAAGTTGTATTAAAAAATTGTGGCATCACCTGATACGCCGAAACGAAAGATCCGATCATCGCGTGAGATCGCATCGTCAGCGGCGCTGGCGATGAGGTTAGAAAACCTGGAGAGTAACTTCTCCTCGTCGGTGGCCACCACTATCCCCGTCGTTGCGTGCATTTCTTCGCGTGCAGCAAAACGAGAGCGAGATTACCCGTACCATGTACTTTCGAACACGACCAAACACGACGACCACGCTGTAACTTGATGCAACACACGACAGCTGACAACAGCCAATGTTGAATGATCACCGAGTGCTAAAAGTTGTGATCGTCAACTCGGATGACTAAACAAAATTCTAACGAATGGCTGCGTTCAGCAGAGAAAACTAATCGATTAGTGCTTAGTGATTGGACGCGTTCAAGTTGACAAAGCGGCTAGCCTGCTCGCTGAGTAAATGAACATAATTGGTTATTACTTATAAATTCAACCAATCATATTCAATCGCTATAAGTCGCTGCCTAGCCGCTTTGCCGTCTTGAACTCGCCCATTGGCTGCGTTCAGCAGAAAAAGCAGCTTTACAACTGCTGTAAAATTCTTTAATATGATTGTTCTTGCCCTTAGTTTCTCATTAGATCTAAATGTATCTGAATATAATGCCTGGTTTATGCTTCGGTCTTAATCCTAAAATCCTAAAATTTAGCCAATGGAATACAGATTTCAGTTAGGACCAGTTAAAACTGGCAGCCCTATTGGCTGAATTTTAGGATTTTAGAGTTAAGACCGAAGCATAAACCAGACATAAATCAATTATATTCAAGAATTTCACAACAGTTGCAAAGCCGCTTTTTCTGCTGAAACACAGACCCTTGCATAACGCATAATGCATAGTGTATAAGGGAATCGACCAATCGAAATTCTTCTTTTCCACGGAATGGAAGGAAAGGAAAGATTCTGATTAGTTGATTCGCTTATGCATTATGCGTTATGCAAGAGTCTGTGCTGCGGCCTTAAAATTCGGTCCGAGTTCTCGGATCGAAAAATGTGTAGCCAATCAACTTGCCGATTTTCCGTAAAAACTGTAAGCTAATTGGATACACATTTCACGATTCGAGAACTCGGATCGAGTTCTATCATCGTGAACACAATTTAGTGGCTTAAGTTTTATAGCGTTTTCGACTCGGTCGGGTTTGCACCAACCTAGGTTGGATTAATGGTGTTTTGGATTAATGACTCTCCTATTGGTGTAACGTCAACCAATAGGAAAGATTAATCCAACTCAGGTTGGTGCAAACCCGATCGGGCCGAAAACACTATTATAAATCTAGGACTCTAGAGTCGGGTAGTATTCTAGTATTTTCGAACGCAGTCTAGTAATTTTATTGAGCTGTCTTGGGACTATTGGGTACCCTGTCGACGCTTTACACTGCTGACTGCTAACCACTGCTCGCCACAAAACATTATCTGACCCAATCATTACGGACGATTGTTAACGCTGTTGTTATTACATCTTGATCTTTACGGATTTCTAATATATTGAGGATGAGTGACGATGATCGTGACATCGATATCGAGAGCGATGTAAGTAGCACGTACGGGCGAGTTTGCTCTCGCTGGAATTTCTGATTTAACTTCCATCTTTTTAGGATGGCGACGATTCGGATTCAAGACTGAGGCACTCCAACAACACGCAATACTACTCTCAGGTGAGATTCCATGAATCGGCCCTGAAATTTTTCGTCACGGCCGACAATTAAATTTCTATGTTATTGCACAACGAGAAAGATTTCTTTCACGCGATTTTTTTTGCGTCGAATAACTATCAAAATAATGATGTATCTAACCTCATTTCTTTAATGCTGTAGATCTTGTGTTTATCAAGTAGTATTGCTTGTTGTGTTTGCTGATATCTACATACGAATATAGTGAAATAAGTATTGTAATCAATGCTGTAAAATGTTGTCTTTTCAGCTGTCAATAGGGACAACCGTTATAAAACATTGATTGTAATTTCTTACAATACATAGATTGGATTTTTCTATTTAAGATACAAAAATATAAGATTACAAAAATTATTCATGTCACTACATAAAAAAAAGTGACCCAAATAAAAAATTGGCATTTTTCAGATAATGAAACAAAATTGACTCTAAAGGGTAATATATTATCATAGAAAAACGATATACATTTCTGATCCAGATAACTCGAAACATTTTAACATTAGAACAATTGCTGCAATATTGTTGGAATGCTCAATTTTATCTTGATATAATATTGTTGGAGAGCTCATCTGTTTTTATGGAAAAATATCAATTCAGACAAGGAATAAAGTGTAATAACTACTTAGGTTGCAGCGTTGGGTACTATTTTGAAAACTCATTGTATAGATTGCTAGAAGCTTCACTCCCTTCTGCTTGCAATAAACCAGAGCTAGGATTTAGTTATGCCACATGTCGACATAAATCCCAGCTCTGCAATAAACAATGAAGATAGAATGAAGCTTATATTTAACGCTCAAAACAAATACAGCTATAGTTTTAAAAAAATACATTATAATTGAAAGTATAACAAGAAATGCATATTCACTATCCTAATTAAAACATCCCAATAGAATTTAAAGAATAGTCTACTGGAAAGTTGCTAATTTTTAAATGTGTCACGTTTCTCTCAACACAACGATATCTATCTAGGGAAGAAAGAAGATGCAGCAATGAAATATTATGTAAAAGTAAAAGAAAGAAAATGAGATGTTATAATAAAACAAAAAATTATGATAATACACTGTAATTTTGTACAAATACGAAATGAATATAACAAGATAAAGTTTATAATGTGTAACAACATTATAAGAGACATAGAAAAATGTGAACAGTAAAATTTAAACAGTAAGCAACTAATCGCAATTAAGAATAGTCATATACAGGGTGTTTCCAAATTAAATGGCAAAACTTCGGGAGCGTGTAGAGGAGTAAAAAACTAAGAAAAAAAGTCCTATAGACATATGCTCCTTTTTGCTTTGTTTCGCAGGAAATCACGAAAAAAGAAAAAAATATATTTAATTTATTATTTTAATTATTTTATTTATAAACTTTTTAATGAAGATTTTGTTCGAAATGTGCACCTCTTGCAGCAATACAAGCATTGCATCTGTCAAACACGGCTCTTGTAGCAGCCAGGCACTGTTCTTGCGATATTCTGTTCGCTGCAGCTACGATACGATTTCTCAAATGTTGCTCTGATTGAATAGGCGAAGAATAAACTTCTT
>NW_017257819.1:1429561-1588708 GCF_001594055.1 Mycetomoellerius zeteki | reverse complement strand
TAACGCTGCTTGAAATCGGTTGTTTTCTTGTCGAATTGAAAATGATCCAGTCTCTCGCAATCTATTAAATGTCAACATAAACACTCTTCGGTTTGGCACTCTTCTGTTTGGAAATCGTCGTGCATATTCTCGCACCGCCTTTAAAGCATTACCGTTGCAGAAACCGTATACAAAAACCATATCAGCATATTCACTATTAGAATACGTACGCGGCATATTGCAAAAGACAAAATTCATCTACTGTTAAAGGCTTTCAAAGAGCGACTGACAAATTCATAACAGAAAGTGGAAAATGTAATCAAATATGTCGGTGCTAGATATGGCAAGAAATGTAAACATTTTTTTTCGATTTCTCTGAAACGGAGCAAAAACGAGCATATGTCTATAGGACTTTTTTTCTTAGTTTTTTACTCCTCTACACGCTCCCGAAGTTTTGCGATTTAATTTGGAAACACCCTGTATATATGACTATCGTTTTAAAACTCTGATTAGTTTGTTTATTATTTAAAATTTACTGTTTATGTTGTACATAGGCAGAATCATAGCATTAACTGCCCATGTGTCGCTTTTTCTCATTGAATTAATGTAATTGAATCGTTTTTTTAATTTTTTATCTTACATGATTGATTATATTTTGATTAGTGCTTTTTTTCTAAACACAATGGCTGCGTTCAGCAGAGAAAGCAGTTTTGCAACTGTTGTAAAATTCTTCAATATGATTGGTTTATACGTGTAGATCTACAAGGAATCAAAACAAGTACCAATCGTAGAATTTTACAACAGTTGCAAAGCTGCTTTCTCTGCTGAACACAGCCAGTGTATCTCTTCTTAAACTACAAAGTTGTAATTTGAAAAATTAATTTTTCTTTTGTTTGATTGTTCGTCACTTTTGATATGGATTTAAAATTAAAATTTAGTTAAATTAAAAAAATTTGGTTAAATTAAACAATTTTTAATCAAATTAGTTCAAGATTTCCTAGAAAGAAAAGCTACATATAGATTTAAAAAATGGTAATTCTTACAGGAGAACGCGCGCGCTTAAAATATCTCCTAAACTAATGATTTTTGACATCTCTAATACTTTTATATGCAGTATTAGAGGAATATTATATTTAAAAAATCATATAATTCCATTTAAAAAAGTGGAAGTGATTATACCCTTTTTGAAGCTTCTACCTAGAAAAAAACAATGTGACCAAAATGTGTCCTCGAAATCGTTTCACTTTCATTTGAAACATATTTCGATCATTTTCAAGTATACTTTTCACTTTTAGTATTGAAATTCGATTCAAACAATTAAGTTTCAGCTTTATTTTTTATACTGTTATTTTTGGTTTTAAAAAATTTTATTATTTAATATAATAAATATATAAGATTATAAGAACTTTGTATTTATTAGGCAGAGAAAAGAGCGCATCATAATGCTTTGGAGCGCAAGCGACGGGACCACATCAAAGACAGTTTTTCCAGTCTCAGAGATTGTGTACCATCCCTGCAGGGGGAAAAAGTTGCAAGCAGAGCACAAATCCTAAAAAAAGCAGCCGAGTACATTCAATTTATGCGGCGTAAAAATACATCCCATCAGCAAGACATTGATGACCTCAAGAGACAGAATACTCTCTTAGAGTCTCAAAGTAATTTTCTCTTCTCTTTTATAGTCACATATACACTATACATGAGGTGTATTATACAGGAATGGTTACCTTATTTAACTAAAATAAGATAACAAACTTCAGAGCCGAGTTCCCCTACACCGAAACACGAAAAAAAGTTCATATGTTTTACACTCTGTATAAAAGTTTTCTTCAAAACTATTAAAACTAGCGAGAAAATTTTTTTTGCAGTTTTATTCCAGATCTACAATAGGTGTTTTAAGCCTTAAGCCGTAAGAAATTGACTAATTAGAATCAAATGCGAGGAGAATAATTGACTGATTCGTCCATTTCATACGGCTTAAGGCTTAAAAATCTAATGTAGATCCGGTTAATGGTTTGTCAGAGCCTATTATGACAGATAAAGTATCGTTGATCCCTCTAAAAAGAGATATAAGAAACAGTATCTTTTTTTTTTTAATAGAATATTTAAAATTTTTACATTTTTTGGTAGATTTTGTTTGTGACATTCATAAAGAAAACATTACCATCATTTGCATAATTTAGAATTCAAACAGAAAATACTTTTCAGTGATTTAACAATGGATGTGTATTGATACAAAATTACTTTATAATAAAGCTATCTGGCTAAATCATTAAATTTTATCTCTTAAATATTGTTAAATTATTATTATTATTATTATCGTAAATAGTTAAATTATTATTATCATTAAATTTTTTATCTTATACTTTTTGATTCTTAATGTCTCTTTCTTGAGTTTCATTATAATTAATTTAATTTATTTTGAAAGACTCAAATTTTTGTATTGTGACTATAAATTAAATGAAAATAGGATATTACTCGTTTCTTCTAATTATTTATTCTTTTAAAGTTCGTTCGTTAGAAAAAGCCTCGCTTACTGGCTACACAGAAACCTGTGAGGTGACCAAGTCTGAATCAGTGGGCATAAGTGGGTACAACGACACAGAATCCGAGTCCTCTGACAGTGAGACTGGTCAAGCAATTCGACAACCAAAAAAGTTAAAAGTAGCCAGCCTGCATCATTGACACTCCGTACTTTCCTATCTCTTGATACTTTATTTTCATATGATCCGTCTTTCGAGATATTTGTAAGTGATAAATTGCGTGTGTATTGTGCGATCATGCGTAGTTAGGTACTTATTTAAGTAAATCATTAGTGATGTTCTATAGCATATTTGTAACATAGCGACACTTGAAAAGTGAGACATGTTCAAGAACATGGCGAGTACTGCTATCTTGTAATACTTGTGTTTACAACTTAATGTATATAAATACACGTTAAGCATATAATACTGTATTATTAATATAAATTATATCCGTTGGTGATTTTGGGATATCACAAATATAGTCTCTATCTTCAATTTCGCGAGCAGTCCGTCTATGAATAATTATCAACAGTTATGTAGCAATGTTTGAACTTTTGTATCATAATTTCAATATCGCATGTCTCACTATTTATGTTTGATACTCTCTCTCTCTCTCTCTCTCTTTCTCTCTCGGGAATCGCTTTCCGAATTGATTGTTGCAATTGACTATATCAAATTGTAAATATATTAATACAGTCCACTATCATGTAATTATATTTGATTGTTAATGATGACTAACTGAGTATTCAGAGTATCAACATATTGATGTGTCATGTCGATATCTTGATATTGTTTAAGACTATGCAATATTTGGTTAATAAAATCTTATTTGTAACTCATGTTGTATTAAAATAATTAATATTAATTTATCTAGGAATAGAAAGCGTCGGTTAAATCGAAAGGAAATTTATGAAAAAGACACTTATATATTTGTAATGAATATTTTATAGATTTACAGCATTATATTATACTTTATTCGTGCCGCGAGCTATGGGGTGTGTATGTGGTTTTTGTATGCGTGTGGTTCGTATGTACGCGCGTGCGCACGTACATACACACATACACGCGTATATATATATATATATATACATATATATATATAAAATCCACAAATAGACAAAATTTTTTAACTTACACAATTCACAAATTAAATCATTACAATTGTGATCGTTATTAGAAGAAAAAAAATGTAATTAGAAAGTTTTACGAATCTGTCTGCCGAAATGTAACAGAAAATCTCAACATAATGAGAAAGATGAGAGATTAAAGTGTCATTAGGATTTATTTAAATTGAACTTAGTTTACAAACAGGAAATAGCACGATCCTAAAATCTTGTTCGACTATTTGAAAAGTTCACTAAGATGAAAAGTAGATGCGATTTATTAATCGCTGGAAATTCTAGACGCGACCAGCAAATGTGCCTGCTTCAACCTGTCCATCCCACTTCTCTACCCAGGTGTTCGGACACATTGATTTAAAGACTCTTTTGAAGTACTGACAAGCCTCGTAATTTTCGTTGTGCTTCTTCTTGCATCGATGGAAGTCTATGTAGCTCTGGTAGCAATATCTATAGATTATTAGAATCAATTAAAGATATTCGCCTTCTTTATTGTCCTAAATACAAGTATGATATACTTCTATCATGCTTTTAAGACAAAATAACTGTCACTTTTTTTTCTTTCACTACTTTATAAACAATTTATGATATGTGTATACATACATATACACACCTAGCGCTTACTCTATAAAAGTAAAGAATGCCTAAATTCTAAGCAGAATCGTAAGGCTTGTAACATATTCCTGTAAGACTTGTAAGAATTTTAAATGCTTATATCTTTATACAATATTTTTACGGACAGCTTCTTACTAGCCATAAAATTTATAAGAAATCGTAGATATTTACGAATATATAATCATACGTCTTACGACACATACGCATAAAATTAAAACATTAGTCATAAGTTCTTACAAGTTTTACGAGAACACGTTACGAGTCTTACGATTTTGCTTAGAATTGACCCATTAGATAGTTATAAATTTTACTACATTTGATAAATCAACTTGAATTATGACAAGAATTTCTTTCATATTTAATTTTTGTAATTTTAATATGGTGAAATATTAGTAGTGTACATATTATAATTACAAGGTAGTAAAACATAAAATGTCATACTATTGGTTTAAATATAATACATTTATTTTTATTAAAATTGGTACGCAACTAGTACCACAGCCATTTTTGAAATTTGGATAATTAAATGATATGACATTTCGTGCATTATTTTATAGTGTTTCATGGATGAGCCATTTTGTTGATAATGAATGCAATGACAAAAGAAATTGGTAAGCATAACAATGGCACATTATACTTTCCTGTAGAAAAATTTGAGGGTTCTTTAAAAATTGATTATGCTAGGATAATTTTCACTAATGAAGATAGCGTACATATTGATTATGAGAGATTTGATTTTTACCTGGTTTGATTCTGATTAGGGAACCTAGGATCATAGGGTGCGGTTTGCCACTTTGTCTCATCAACGTCCGAAAGCTTGATCATGATTGCGACAATACAGGACACTGCTTGACAAGCTATAAATTATTTAATCTCTAAATTTCAGCATGAATTCGTGTAGCATTTCATCTCTTCTCTCTCTCTCTCTCTATCTCCTTTAACCCTTTATTTGCCCATAAATGTAAATTCTATCATTTCTCTCTCGCTCTTGTCCATTCGTCTCTCAAAGCACACACACATACACGACACTATATCACAAATGAGTCCGTTTCTCACGGCACTTATTCTCTTCTCTATTCTCTTTCGTTCAGATCGTTGAAAAAGAAATCTTATCTTAAATGAACATAAAAGTTCATGGCGAAACAAAATGAACGAAAGGTACATTTGAGAAGTATCTGTTGTTTTAAGAATTAACTATCAACTATAAGTGTCTTAGAAGAAAAGTAATGAGCCAATGTATGTAAAGACGAATTGCCGAAGCTATTTAACCAACGGTCGCGTGTTATCCTCCTCCTGGCAGCAAACCTCCCGATACTTCTTTACTTCTGCCATATATAGGGACCACGCGTCCTTTGGCTGTTCTGCTGTCTGTTCTGTCTTTGGTTTTGCTACCACACCAGTCTTTAAGATCCTACCACCCCTCCTCTTGCCCACCATCAACGGCGGCGGTACCACAGGCTTTTCCTCCAAGACCGAAGTAGTAGGTTTTTGCATGGTAGGTTGCATCCGCTCCTGCATCTTCTTGAATTCCTCCATAAAACTGCCATCATTCTTGAAGGCATTCGGTTGTGGGACAACAGCGGCCGTTTGGTGTATCACCATCTCTCCGTGTTCCTCCAAGGCATCGGATTCGTAGGAGGTTCCCCTGGCATGATGCCTGCGGCTCTCCCTGTACCTGTGCCTGTCTCTATCTCTGCTGCGATTACGACTGCGACTTCGTTTCTTATCTCTCGAACGAGACCTACCACGCGACCTCGAACGCGATCTGTCTCTTCTTGAGTACTTGCGTGATCTCTCTCTGTCGCGATCCCGATCTCTGTCGTTGGACCTGGACCGTCTGTGGGAGCGTACCGGGGACGATCTGGATCCGCTACGACGGCGCTTACGTCGCTCCTGGAGCGGTGAGTCGTTCCGTGACGATCTACTGCTGCGATGGTGCTCCATGACGGGCGAAGGTGAACGTCGCGTACCTGCGACTCTGCTCTTGTGGCTGTCATGTGTCGTGGTATAACCTGTGCTATACATGGGAGGCGAGGGCGGAGTGGGTGGCGATTCGGTATTCGATCTGGCGCTGCGTTCGTACCGCTTTGAGTCCATCACGTTGACGGGTCGAACCGAAGGATGGACCTATAAGGATAGAAACTGCCTTCCATGAGTATATGGCTTGTTTTGGATCCTCCCGCCTTCATATGACTTGGGCGTTTTTCTTTTTTTATTTTTTTTTTGTGTGCATTTGCGAGAGAGACAGGCGGACTTATAGAGCAAGAGAGCATAACATAGACACAACAAATGATAACTGATACATGATGAGTCAGAGGATACTTTGTATCAAATCAAAGGCATTACCTGCGATCATCAAGCTGTAATTTAACGGATAAAGTATCAGCATGGTAATCGCACTGTTTTGCAGTAGCTGTATTCAGTAGAGAAAGCAGCTTTGCAACAGTTGTAAAATTCTTACAAGATAGTCCTTTGCTGGATCTAAATGCAAAAACCAATCATATTAAAGAATTTTACAACAGTTGCAAAGTTGCTTTCTCTGCTGAACACAATCAGTGTCTCAAGGAGACAAGAGAAAAGGGTCTCAAGAAGAAAAACACTGATTGTAAAGCAATTTTGCTTTATACATATTGTGTCCCTTTTTTGCAGTATATTTGGAAATGTAAAACACATGAGAAAGAGAGAGAGGGGAGAGAGAGAGAGAGAGAGAATGGGTAAAAAATAATCCTGAATCTAAGAGAGGTCCGACTTTAATCAAATCCTACATGTCGCCAGCTAATCCGGAAACTCCTCATCCTCGAAGAAATTAACAAAGGAAAATGGAGGGAATGGATATATTGGATTCCACTCGGAAACGATGAGAGTCGTTTCCGCGAGATTTTAGACTAGGATATCGGGAAAGAGCAGAAGAGGGAGAGGAGGGGAACGCGAGTCGTCTCTTCGACGACTTTCCTCGAGATCTATAATTAACGGAATGGCGATACCATCTACCCGCGCGGACACGACTGTCCTGTCGAGCGTCTCGTTGGACCACTTTAAGTAACGCTAATTATCTGTATGCGTAATACCTTAATCTGCCGTGCAGTTGAAAAATAGCCCCTAAGAAACACTGTGCCAGACGACGACGTCGTTACGTCATACGCCTTCAAGAAAGTTTCTTCGTGGAGCAAACGTGATAAGACGTGTGAGACGAGTGGACGAGATTACGAGAACAGTCCGCCTCAAACTTATGAGAGATAGAAGGGTATCTGTTCTTCTTCTTCTTTTGGTTTAATGGCATTCGCCGATGAAATAACGTAAAGTCACTAGATTTATAAAGGCTGCGTTCGGAAACGTCGATCGGATGCCTGCGATGCCTTGAGGTTTGTTCGCGTCGCAAGCTCCAATATGCTCCTACCATAGCTCCTACTCAGGGCGCGTTCACATCTTGACGGAAAAGCAGAAAGCGGAAAAGCAGTGGCCAATCACAACTCGCGCTGGTAGTAAAGGTCATCACACGTACAAAAATTTTAGTCGGAATCGTAAGGTCGCAAACAAATCGACCAATCACAATCAAAATTAAGATTTCGCGCTTTTAAACGCTCGACTGTGATTGGCCGATTTGCCTACGGCCTTACAATTACGACTAAAATTTTTGTACGTGTGATGGCCTTAAGTAATACAAAAAGCCGAAATTGTCGAATACCAGCGCGAGTCCTGATTGGCTGCTGCTTTTCCGCTTTCTGTTTTTCCGTCAAGGTGCCATTACATGAGCGCGGAAACACGGAAACGCGGAAAACGCGCAACCAATCAGTAATCGGTAAAATGCGAAACCATAACAATGGATCGCTTCTGATTGGTTACGCGTTTCCTCATTTCCGCGTTTCCGCGCTTATGTAATGTGGCACTCAAGATGTGAACGCGCCCGCACTCTATCAAGTTCGTGAAGTGTGGAACCGCGTAACCAATCAGAAGCGATCCGCTGTTATGGTTTTACGTTTTTACCGATTATTGATTGGTTGCGCGTTTCCGCGTTTCCGCGCTCATGTAATGGCACCCATATTACATGGAGCACAATTTGAGCGGAAAAGCGGAATGGGGAATTAGAAATTATTAAATTTTAACGGTATTTATTGATTAGAATGCTTGTATTCAATCAATATATAAGCTGACAAGATGAGCATATTAATAAAAAATTGCAATGAATTAAGTGAATATAATTTTTTTTAATGAATGCAAAAGTGTATTTGTCACTATACCGTTCCGCTTTTCTGTGGAATTGTGCTCCATGTAATATTAGGAGATCAAAACAGGTGGAATAGAACGCGCGGAAACGCGGGAATTTAGTAAAGTTTAGTTAATTTTGTCTTCCGCGTTTCCGCATTTCCGCGCTTTATGTAATGGCACCATAAGACGTAAGCAGCAAGGAAATCAACATGTTGGATTGGTTACTGCTTACATCATGGCCTTACGGACTCCACTGTGATTAGTCAATTCGCTTACTGCTTACGTCTTGTTGCCTTAAGTTTTCTGTGTGCCATGGTCCTTAAAGTCTGACTATGAATACGGGCATAAGATTTTTCCAAAAGATGTCTTTTAGGCTGGTATTCATAGGCCGTGATCCGATTCATGCTGACAACGCTCATGAGCATTATTTGTCTTCGTTCAACATTTGACAAACAACAAGGATAAAACGATTTTTAAGCGTTGTGAGCGTGAATCGGACCGCGACCACCGTCGATTCTTATTTCAAGACCGTCTTAAGTAATGTTTTAAGACGCTACTGGTCTTAAATGTCTTTCAACCATTTTCGAATATGATGTCAGAACATTAATAATTGAAGAACGACGTTATCGACAATTGATATAAATTTGCGATTATTAATCGTTGGAGGGCCTATTGATTATTCAAAAGGTTTTAGCCGTCAGTCGGACCTTAGATTTTAGATAATGTAAATGCCGACAGTACCGTAACTTTTAAACCTTATAACTCGAAATGCACTTAAAGAAAAAATATTTTGTTATAGCGTTTTGGAAAACTCTTGAAATAAGCCACAAGAATGTACAATAAAAAATGGGGGATTTCATTTAAAAAACTTTATGCAACTTTGACCTGATCTTAAGGACATTTTCTTAAAATCAACCAAGGTCACCTTCTTTCTCCTTTGAAATTATAGGTCTGTTTTGAAAATAATCATAATTTGTATCTATACTCTTCATTTCGTTTTCACTAAGTAAACGGCCGCACTTAATTTCTATGATCTTATAAAGTATTATAATTTCATTTAAATCTATTTTTAAATTTTTACAATTTTAATGAATTCTATTTATTAATTCTTGTTTTTCACAATTTCATGAAAACATAAAAAGAATTAATAATTTCTAATTTTTATCAGGAAATTTCAGATTCAAACTCTGGCTGAGGTAATATTTTTCGCAATAAATTTTTTACAGATTTTAAGATTCTCATTAACATCTGATTATTAATAACCTCTTATAAATGATGCTTATTAGCATAAAAAAAATTATTAAATTGCTTATTAATTTAATAAAAGTGATATTATTACTTTGGTTCTATCATGGTATTTCAAAACCGAAAAAGATTTCGACGCGCAATTTACAGAATCAGATATAATACGTATATAAATTCACATAAGAAATATTTACTTATTAAGCTTTGATCCGCTTTGACCTAGGATGACACTTTGATCTATTTTCGTAATTGATTAATTTTTATCAGTTTTTTCTTGTTAAACCAATAATATTATCGTAGTAATTATAGTTTGCATTGTAACAAATAAAATATAATAGTATAAAATTTAATGAAAGAATAAAGCGATTTTTAATGTAATCGAGTGACAAAGCTATTAAACATTCTCTGAAAATAACGCGCCTGCTATAATGACCCGGCATTAAAATCTCCTGACGTCACGCCTGCCCGGCGTCGATATTACTTTTCGATGATGCCAGTAAATACCTGGCTCTATCATTCTTGACTGAGCATACTAATTTTAGTACATTTATACGCATTTTTTACTTACAACAACTAATTGTTTCAATGTCCCAATTTAATTTTCTTCCAGTTATACATGTATGTACTATTTGTAAAATAAAACAAAATTTCAAGTATTTATAATTATTAAAGAAATAATGAAATGACTGTTTAGTATAATAAGCCACGAGAGATTTCTAATTAATGCACTAGTAGCAAAAAGTTCCATGTAAATTTTTTAATTCAATCTTCTTGGAAAAAACGTATAATAAAATAGTAGTAATATAAATTACGTCTGGAAATTTAATTTTGTATAATTTTGATCGATGAGAAAATGTCTGAACCTTTTATTCGATCATAAAGGTATTGGAGTATCAGTGTGTAGCAATTTATATTTCTCGTATTATGATGAAAATTTGCGGAAGTTATTGTTTTGTAATATGGAGAAATGTGTCGCCGATGAAGCAATTTCACATCGTGGCGATGGATGTAACGCGGCGACATGTAGCAAATCTCTCTCTCTCTCTCTCTCTCTCTTTCTTTCTCTCTCTGTCTTCCTATCTTATCGCGGTGGTCCTTGGAGTTCTCCAGACCAAAAGAGGAGCTGGAATCGCGCGTACCAAGCTCTATGTTGTATGCGAGTTTTGACCTTGTGGCATTTGGTACCTGTCCGTACCAGCCGACGCGCATACAACTCCACACCCAATCCCACAAGCACGCGAGCAAAATAACTAAGTACCATCTCCTTCTCTCATTCGATGTTCTCTCTCTCTCTCTCGCTCGCTCGCGCGCCCGCCCGCTCTCTTCTTCTTACTTACCTTTTCTCTATTCGCTCACTCACGCAACTTACGCGCACGCGTACACCGCTGGGCCCTAATGGCGACGTAACGGGGACGTCAACCAAACCACGCGACACGATGGTAACAAAGCTGATATTTACAAAGTTGCAGTTTAACCTTTGACCGCATCACCGATCTAACTTCGCTTGGGACACTGATTACATCGGAAATATAGTGGAAAAAATCGGTTCTGTTTCTTATAATGCACATTAATAACATTAATAATAATCAGCTAAGTTGGATATTGGCCGTTTTATGAAGAATATGCATAACTTATATTTACCTATTAAATAGACTTCTTCTTCGACTAATTAAATAAAGAAAGTGTTATCCATTTTATGGATTTATATGATATGAATAAATTATGAATCGGTGAAATATACACAGGTTTGATATATATACACAGATTAATTTTCGAAAAGATATATTTGTAATATAACACAAAAATTTAATGTTAAAATTGAATATACATAATTAACTTTTTAAAATATCACAGTAATTTATTAATAACAAATTGAAGAATATAAAAAATATTTTAAATCTTTTCTATCCATATATAGAGTGTCCTGCAACTACTACTACCACACATTATCTTCTGAGAACCTATTAATGATCTATACACTGATACTCCAATACCTTTATGATCGAATAAAAGGTTCAGACATTTTCTCATCGATCAAAATTAAACAAAAATACTTACTAAAGAAAGGATGTTCAAGCTAAGTAGAAAGTGCAAATATATTTATACAATATACAGTGTATACAATTATTTACAGATATATTATATAATATTTATATTCATCACATAGCATAATATTTATTTATTTTCAATATTAATTTTGATTAATAAGATTATTAGATCATCTTTAGCCAAGTATTATTCGTAAGAAAAAATTTTACATTATTATAATATATTTATTTATTTAATATATACATATATCTATGTGTATCGAGGCTATAATAGTTTTTGAATTACAAACTATCTTTAACTAATTATAATTCAAAAACTATTGTAGTCTCGACATTTTTATATTAGAATTTTCGTTTCAAAATTACCTCAAGAATACATTCTTAAGAGGAAATGCGGTAATTGTGAGACTATATATTGAATAACATTTTAATAACTAAATTTCAAATCATAATTTTGGTTTAATTATAGAATTCATTTAAATTAAAATAAAAGTTACTATTTTGATTGATCTAAAATGCATCAACATACGCATTTACTTTTATATAAGAAAATAAAAAGGTATTTGTTTAATTCTACGGGTGTTCCAAAATTCACGAATCAAAGTACCTTAGTAAGAAAGTTTTCAAAAAATATTAAAAAAGTCGAAAATTTTGTAAATTTTTACTTTAAGCAATAATTTGTGAAATAATAAGGTTTTAAATATGACGAATTACGAACTACATTTAGCTGAAGTGCTTACTAAACTACCGCATGCGCGAATCACGGATAAGTGATTGTCTAAATAAAATCTGTAATTAGCTGTATTTAAACCTTTATATCTCAAAAATTACTGCTTAAAACAAAAATTAAACACAACTTTTTTTACTTAAAAAATTTTTGAAAACTTTTTTATTGTAGTATTTTGATTCGCAAATTTTGAAGTACTCCGATAAGTCATCTTATACAGCATTTAAATACTCGTTTATAATTTAAATCTATTTAACTGTCTGGTGACCATGAATAGATCGATTTATGTCCGTTTCTATCAATGTAGATTAATTTTAATCTCGGTTCAATTTGCTTTTGATCTTTTTTTTAATTCTTAGGACTAGGAATGAAGAGTTAATCGAACTGAGATTAAAATTAAACTACATTGGTAGAAACGGGCATTAGTGATTCGTAGAGATCTGGACATCTCAGAAGCAGAATCATTTTGGTACCACATGACATCGTGCAAGCGAGTGCATTTACGTCGCGGGACAATGGAAAAGGTCGCGCCGCAGCAGCGGCTGTGGCATTTGCGGCGTTCGTCGCTAATAAACGTGTTCGCGAGAAAATGCTCAACATGTATTGAGCAGAGACGAAAGGTACGGATGGATACAGGCCTTTCCTCAAGAGAATCGGGGCGGAGAATTCCCCGCGAAAGAACGGACCAGTGTATTTGTATGTATGATCGTGCTCATTGATGGTTTTCCAGCACAACTACTGTACGACTTAATTAAAGATTAATCTTACAAAGTCTGCATGTTGAAATATTATGCATACTTTTATATATATATATGTATATCCATATTCTTATTAAATTATATTTTAATTTGCAACTCGAATTATAATCTTCAACAACTATAGAATTTTAAAAATAGCAAAAATGAACGAATAATATTTCATAAATTCTAGAGTTTTTTAATATTTAGAGGAATCTAAAGAATACAAACAATAATTTGAGCAATTTATAAAAATGACAAAGTCTATAGGAAATAAAAAAAATTGGCGAAATTTAAGAACAGTATCTTTGATCAACCAACCAATGAGAATTATGATAGATGTGCGATTTATAATATTTGCACAAAAAAACTTTTATATAATGTATATTTGCAAGTTATTTTCACATTATTTATAGTACACAAGAGATGTTAGACTTGATATATGTACTTTATATTGGATCATTACCTAAATGCATTTTTTATATTTTCTGTGCATTAGAATATAATAAGTAATATACATTCTCTCAAACTAGATAAAGACAAAGAAAAAAGATAAATCTAAACAGAATGAATTTACTGTTATATTAATCATATCTGATTCGCTATTACAGTTGTTCACTCAAAGTTCTTCGACTTTCTTAATATCACGCAACAAAAACCGAGTACAATTGCAAGAGATGTCAATTAAGCTAATTTGAAAATGCACTTTGTCAGACGACAAGGTCAAACAGTGACATTATATCCAATGATTTCCTTCGTGTTTCCTCGCCTTAAGATTTAAAGATAGTCATCGAATGTGAACAGTAATCATCATAGATTGTCGCATCTTTCATCGCGACTGTTTACCCCGTAATAAAGCCCGTAATAAAGCTTTACACAGCGGGAGGAGAGGAAGGAGAGGAAACGCTGCAATTTTCAGTTACATCGCATGGAATTTTCCAAATTTGCATATCAACGTGTGGCGAACGATTCAAGGCAGTTTCTTGAAGAATTAAAAAACTGAAAATCTAGAGTTGCCGTGACGTAAGTTAGAAATCATAATAAATTAGAGAATCACCACAATTACGTGCCGATAATATGTATATTGTAGAGTAGAAATATATAAACCGATTAGAGTATTTATAACTTGAAGTGAATACGTAATTCCAGTTTTCTTAAATTTCTACGTAGATACAAGTTGAGCAGCAGAAACCAGCGATGTTGATTATAGGAAGTATCGCTAATTGTAAAAATTAGTTCTTGGAGACAATCTTCTATCTTTGCGATCTATTATGCAAGTGATCAACACATATTTTATCATCATATTAATTAATATCATATATCTACATCATATTGATTTAAACAAAGTATAAGTAATGAAATAAAGAATAACATAAATAATGTATATATTATAATATAAATATTATATACATATAATATCTTTATATTATAATAAATAACTTTGGCGATTAGAATTCAACGGTATGTAAAATTTCTTTTATTCTAAATATAAAAAGAAACTGCGCTCTGCGCGTTTTGCCGTCTTCGTGAGAAAGTTTCCACGGAAATTGTTCTCTCCTTTGGCATAATCGTATAAAACGCGTCGCTTGAATTAGGGGACTGAGCCCATGAAAAGCCACGTGACCCTTACGACTTTCATTTCACACGCTTGAAAGCGTGCTCGGTTCATGATTTTCCACTTGATCAAATTTTCAAGACAAAAATAACTTGCTAGTATTTTCTGAATAATTTTCTTATTTTTATACTTATATCCTATTTATGTATCATACAACAATAGCTTGCATCTTATGGGTATATGCTTATAAGTATATTTTTTATACTTAACAATATGATTAATAATTGATTTTCAAAATATAATTTTTATTTTTAATTTTATTTTAATTTAAAATGTTATTTACTGTTATATATATTCTTTACACAATTATTTACACTTTATCTGATTTTCTAAATATAGAATGGACAATAAAATATGTACAATAAAGTATCAAAATGTTGTAATAAGTTGATATTCTTACCTATTGTTTTTCATTTCTTATTAATTTTTTAAATATTATTTCTTACAAAAATATAGCTGCTTATTTCATTTAATCTCAACGTGCTGACAATACAATGAATATTATTAGTGTATCAATGGTATGTATCATTGTCAAGATTGACGGTAAACAAGAAGCGCCATATCACAAAACGCACGTTTATACACATAATATACGTATAATTGTATAAAAAAATTTTTATTAACACACATGATTTAGCTACAGGTACGTGACTAAAAATAAATGTAAAAGGTTATCTGCTCCTTTATTTATTGTTTTTAAATGTAGAAATATATGTGATTATATGTATATCAACTTCATGCCGACAGGACAAACAATGTATTATTATAACAAATACTTTTTCTCTCTATTGCAACAGAGCTAAATAATATAACTAAAAGAAGAACTTTTTTGTAATTTTAAATACAAAAAACTATTTTTTTAATATTAAAACAACTTTTAATATTAAAATGTCCCAAAAATTATTTTAAGTATCTCCTTTAAATACTATGCGCTTGTACAAACTTATAATTTTAATTGATAAAACTAATGTAATACTACTACACAATTTATATTATTTATAATATTACAAAATATTACATTGTTGTAAAAAATTTGCAATGACAAATTTGTATTGACAGTAATTTCTGCAGTGAAGAGATTTTTGGCATGAAATTTACTTTAAATATAGTACATTATTTTACGTTGTTATATAATATAATAATATTATAATAATCAATATACATATAAGTGATACGTAGAAGGAGGCTATTTCGTCACAGTTTCAACTTTAAAGTAATACGAAAATTTACGATAATAAACAATATCTCTTTGCACTGACGTGCTTATAATTACATTATACAATCATGATTATTTCTTGAGGGCACAAGCATAACCTTTAAATAATCAATATGTGCTGTTCAGAAACAAACACTATCGCGAGAAATGGGCGAAAAAGTCCCGCTCTATCCTATAATTATATATTGTATATTGATCATACAATTTAGTAGATTGATTAATGTACTAAAAAATTAATATTAATAGATTTTAATTATAGACGGAAAGCTTCTCCGTTTCATTTATTCGTCTTTTAATTTTAATAGATTTCAATTTAAGATGAAAGAAGGTTTCCGTTTCAAATTGAAAAAAAGGGCAGTGGTTTGGTTTCAAATCAAAGTCCATTAAAATTAATTTTTTATTAAAAATTAGTTAATCTACTGGAGTTAAAAACAGTTCCATGTGTGCCCTAGAAACGATTGTCCTCCCGCAAATTTGAAATCGGCGTGAGTCTCGCGCGTTCTTCTCTACCAAACTCAGCGCGACGGGCCCTCCTTATTCCGATGATTAGACGTGGGGGAGGGGATGAGAGGGCGCCATGTTGGGTCCGTCCGCGCCGCACCGCTCCGCGTCACTCGTCAACCTCGTCAGTCGCCCGATGATTGCGACCGTGTATACGTCGCACGCACGAGCCATGAATTGAGCTCGCGTTCGCTCGTGCCGCGTCGTCGTTTAACCCTTTTTTTTTAATTTATTCCGTTGCGCGCATCTTTTTTATTTTACATTTTCTACTGACGCGCGGAACAAATTCGGAGTTGTATATCTGAGAAATCTGACAGAAGTGCGGGGACCAACTATAATATATAAATATATATATATATATATAATTTGCGTGCAAAGTGCGTGTCCCTGTGATTCCTCTCTCTCTTCCTCACTCTCTCTCTCTCTCTCTCTCTCCCCTTAAAAGAGCGCGGGTGAAAGAGAGCGAGGGACAGAGAGAAGTAGACGAGGTAAAAAAAAAAGAAAAAGGAAGGAGAGGGAGATCCGGGATATCCGTCGTGCGATGGACTGCCAGGAGTACGTTCGCCGTCGCGACGGCGTTCGCCATCCTCCTCGGAGTCGCCGATGTCGCGGCCATCAGGTCGGGTGAGTACCCTCAGCGCGCGCGCGCGCGCACACGCGCGGATCTTGGAGCTCTTTAAACTTTAAATCGGAGCAATCCACTCCTTTCTGTTGCTAGGAGGACCTGTTTTCGTCAGAAAGTCCATTTTAAAAATACCTCTCAGTTATAACCGCTTCCGAAGTAACTTATCTCGAAAATATTCGAAATAATTGCATATCAAATCGCATTTCTTTGAGTCGTGAATTAGAGTCCATTCTTTTTGGATCCTCTATATCCTATTAATCACATCGGCCGTCACACACTGCTGTCAAGCACGTTGTAATCGAACTTGCACATCGATTTTATATCTGTAGGATTTTAAACCTATTAAAGATATTTTTCTCTCACTATGCTTTCTCTTTTTCTTGCAGACAACTCACACATTTTGCTCTATATAAAACGACTTTCCGACTCCTTACATCTTGTTTCCCTAACATTCCGCTGTGCAGTGCGCGAAAGTGGGAAAGAAGTACACTGTAAAACCTCAGACTTACAAGCAACTAGATTAAGCATGTATTATTATAATAATCATTTAATCGATATATATATGTATATAATTATACATTGATATTTGGTAGATTAATTAATCTAGTAAAGATTTGATTTTAATAGATTTTAATTTGAGACGAAAACCTTCATATATCGAAAACATTTATGTTGTAAAGAATTCTGTCAATAAGTATGAAAGATAAAAAGAAGATTTAAAAATTTATTGCTGATTGAACGCGAAAAGAAATAGTTGATGTATTCCGATATCGACGAGTCGTGAACGTGAACTCTCCGAAAACATATCAATCAAATTTAATTCGCTAGTGAAAAATCACCAACGGCAAAGGCAGACTCAAGTCTTGACTTGGACGATTTTGAAGCCTCTTCAAAGTAATCTATTACAAGTCATACGGACCGAACGCAATAATAAACCGTTTCTTTCTTTTTCATAAGAAATACACGTAAGGTCATTTCGTCGTAATCTCATATATTTATTCGATTTGTTTGAAATTACGAGAAATTATCCAACGGAATGAAGGTCAAACAGGACCAGTCTCTTTTTCATCACCTATACTCACGGAACTAGTTGTCTATTGTTATCATTGTGTGGGTTACGTTTTTATTCTTTTTTTATTTACGCGAAGGGAGAGAGAAAGAGAGAAAGAGGGGGAAAGAGGAGAGAGGAGAGAGAGAGGAAGAGGGAGAGAGAGGGAGAGAGTGAGTGAGTGAATGAGTGAGTGAGTGAAACAAGTGGTAGTGGTGGAAAAGACATGGAAACCGGTTTCATGTAATGAAGACTCTCCGTGTGTGCGTGTGCGTGTGTGCGTGCGTGCGTGTGTGTGTGCGTGAAAAGAATAAAAACCGATGACAAAAGCCGCGCATTTTTTATCAGTACATCCAAATTCTAAAAAAAATTAATTTCCAAATTTTTTCCTATCAACTGTCTTTCTAATCTTTTCCGGAGTCGTCACTTCTCACGAGAAATCGGTTTGGTATGCTTTCGAAGAAAAGTACACTATGTTCGTATTTTAATTGCGTCCGAAGAAGATAGGAAAAGGAGACGGACTTGAAAAAGAATTCTTTCGATAACGATACGTTGCCTTTCGCGTTTCAAAAAACTCACATAAATCATGGGATTGTAAACGTCATTGGCAGTTTCAAGACGAAATAAATAGGAACTAATATTATTCTTTTATAATCTTTCTGATATGCAATATGCATTAGAAATATCGTAAGCAAAAGTTTAAATAGATTCTGCTCAGAACACTTTGGCCCATCAATATAGGGCTATGTTCAGATTCTTACCTGAGTGCTACCGGAGTGTTACTCTATTCTTGTTGTTTACCGAATGTTAAACAAGGATGACATATGACATCTAGGGAGCATTCGGGTGAGAATCTGAACATACCTTAGAAAAAAGGACGCGTGAAAAAATGCAAATCTAAATAAGCGAGAGCTTTTTTCATTTGTAACATTATTTACAAATTATAGCTTTTATTTCTAATTAATGTCCTTTGATTAAATTAATATTCTTAATTTCTACGAAAAATGTGAAAAACTTTTAATTTGCTTTGCTAAGACAATTAATTCATATTTGTTGCGTTTTTTCATTATGGAATTATTAAATTATTGGAATTAATAATTTAAAAGAAACATAAATAAAAATTACGTGAAAATTATATTTTCTAAATTTCGAAAGATTTACAAGTCAAAATAACATTTTGATATGCATCGCGTAGGAAAACGTGATATATTTCTTTAAACATTATGTTCATTTATTTTCCATGTCAATCAAACGATCACTAATATAATATTGTCGTCACAAGAATCCGAAATTCGACGATGCAATCCTGGCTAGATAAATATAGCGTTGTGTTTTGATTATGTAGTGCAACCTACACCTTACAAATTACATTAAGACATTCCGCCAACGATATTAATAAAAAGCTTTTTCTCTCGTTCACACATGAAAGTACACATACATATATTTGACACACGTGATACATGCAATCACAAAGATAACACCGGCAGCGTCAGAGGATAAATATCAATATGTTGACGATTGGCTAAATTAAATCTCTGACCTTCCATGATGAACTCGTTACTCAATCCGGAGTGCGTCGACCATTTAAAACTTTATCAATCCGATCGGTGAACCTTTCCTACAGCTTATAAAAGTGGATTCCATATTTCTTATTATCTATTTCTTATTTTCTTTTTTTTCTCATTCTTCATTTATGTATATTACAATAATAACGAATCATTATTAAATTACGTTGTTATTAGGTAATTGATTTGCTTGCTGTTGTACTACTTATTATGTGTGATTGTGTTTTACAGAGTACAATTTGAATAATTAGCGATATAATGAATTTTTGTTAAAAAATTTTTTTTTCTAATTTTCTTTAATATGTACTTTAATAAGATATTAAAAAAAATTTTTTTTCTGTTTCTATCTATATCTTTTTAAAATTTGATATATTTCTATTCAAATTATTTATAAAAATAAAATTATCTAAAATAAAATAGCAAACACTTGACTATTAAATTAGCTTGATCTCATAAGGTGCATAATATGTAACTCAAAAGTACAATACGTAAATAATTCAGCCCTTTTAAAAATGCCAGAAAAATTGTTTTGCAGAATATAGAAATGCCTTTATCATTTTATTCTTCTGATAATTTTTTCGTACCTCGCAAAGCACCTTATAAAATTGCAAAAAGCTCGTGCAACATCGTTGTGGGCTATGGATGAGACAAGTGGGACAAATCAGTGGGTCAACGAAACGACCTTCGTACTCGAGAGCGCCGCGAGTTTGCAAGCTCTGATTCCTACAACGCGCGCAGGCGAGAAAGTTCTTCCCCTCGAAGAGCCGATAGTTCTTTGACGTATTTAGAGTTGATCTCTCCTTAGCGAAAATCTGATTGGACAGCACTTTTTTCGTAACATTTTAATTTTTAACAATAATTGTTAAATGAACGTCGTAAACTAACTTTTTACGCATGAACGGTCTATATTTATTAAAATTACGTTTTCATTATTCGAAGAAAATACGAAAAATTTTCGAATCAGATATTCATGGTGCTTATACGTTGTATTATTTAACGACTATATGTATATTTCAGGATCGAAACTATCGAGCTCAATTTATGAAACTTTCGCTAAGCCGTTCTAATTTCAATGTCAAGAGCAAGGAAATAAACGAAAAAGTTAATTTTACTCCAATTTAAACGAGTTTCGTTATTTCTGTATAATAAATAAAATAAAAGAAATTTCCCGAAATTTTCTGAGTGAAATTTTACGCTCTCTCGAAGCGACATTTTTTTCGCGGTCGGAGGAAACGACGTTTCCTGAATACGAAATCGAATAGCGGTATCGGCGGAAACTCACGAAGGCATGATCGGCTGATAGTCAACGGCTGGCGCGGTTATACCGAAAGCACAAACTCTTGTAAAAATGAGGAAGAAGAAATTGCAAACAATGCAGATATCGTGTGATATGATACGCATTACAAGAATTGTTAACTGTTAATGGCCTCCAGTAAAATGTTGGTTAGGGCAGATTTTGTGGGCCAATCCTATTTATAGAAAATGCTCCAATTACAGAAGCATTTCACAGCGGAACTCCGTCTTTTAACGGTGATTATGCACGCGGTTACAGTGGTTTCATTTGCGCGAGGCTAGACGTGACATTGTCACGTGCGATTGATTGGTCGTCGTTATATTGATGCATATCAGATTTATCGTCTTGACTTTAGTAAGACAAAATGACAGTATATTCGTGAAAATATTTGTTATATTACATTAGAATACATGCCGACTAAAAATTTAAGACCATTAATTGAAAATGTCTATTATGTAAAATAAAATCAAACTTATGGGTTAGATTTTTATACATTTTTATTATTTTGCTTATTATTGTATAATGAAAATATGAGGAGCAGATTTTCAAAATGCGTTTTGTCCAAAATTTATAATTTTTAGAAAACGAGAAAGAAAGAAACTCCGCACACAAGAAAATTACGCATTTTACAGAAAATAACAATATGCCAATCAGTAAGATGTGAAATATTAAACAAAATTGCTAAACAATTGCTAAAACGTTAAACAAATGCATTTTGTTTGTCTCTAGTTAAAAACATAATGCACTTTGAAATGTCTGTTTTTTCAGCATATAAATTAACGATGAAAAAATGCTTTCTGGACATCTCAGAGTAGCTTATAATATAAGTTTTTCAACACTACATCTCTAACTAAAAAAATGAAATTTTGGACAAAATGCATTTTGGAATTCTGCTCTTCATATGTTTTTACTCAAAGAAGAAAGCATTTAAAAAAATAGATCCTTTTATTATCTCTTATACACAAAATCATCCTTACATTTAATTAAACTTTATTAATCTAAATAACCCAGCTACAATTTTGTTTATTTCTTCTGAAAAAACATTTTTTCATCCATCTACTAAAATACTCCACAGCTCAATTTTGAAAAAAAGTTTTATATGACCACAGTCTATTTTCTTGAAGTTAAACATTGTTATGTCAATCACAACAATACTGTGCTGAATATAATGACTATTTACTCTCAAATTGAGAAAAATTATTGAGTAAAGCACGAACTTTTAAGAGGATCCTAAAGCTGTCCGTATTACCGATTAAACAATTTTTGTGTAATAATTACTTTTTTCTTCTTTTACAAATTCGAAAATCCTTTTCCAGGATTAAAGTATACACATTAATACGTGTCTGTAAGATGGAGTTTATGTCGAGAACGACACAAAATTTCGAAATTGAGATCTTCTTTACCATTTCTTAGTCCAATATGGCGCTCTAGAACCGTCACATTGTGACAACATTTGCTTCATATAAACGCTATGCAATCTGTACTTACGAAATAGTAGTCCACAGACTAGTGGTTTGCACGAAGAAATGTGGAATTCTTAGAATTGGATTTACATGTTTAATTAAAACGTTATTATTACACATAGACGATTTTCGTCTATGTGTAAATCCTACTTACACTATGACTAATCGTCTAGAATTCCCTTAAGTAGCATTTGAAATATTTTTGAAGATATAATATACATATTTTCAAAATAATGAAAAAATTATGAAAAATTATTCTAAATCGCACATTTGAAGTAATGCAGAAAATTTAGCGGCTGTTTAGAATCTTGATCAAAAGATATAAAGTAATAAGAAATTTTAATAAGAAATAGAAGTGTTTCTATCTGTGTTCTAATGGAAATGTAATTAAGGGGTAACTATCCAGACAGGGTCTAAAAGAAGTACAAATTTCAGATTTAAAAAAAAATTGATTACTGCGTACAATAAACTAATATTTTATGGGTATAATAAACAATATTTATAAATTATACTTTTGCAAAGTTTTAAAAAGTTTACTTAAATAATTTAAGTTGTGAAACAATTCTCGTAAAGAGGACCTTCAACGCAGCGAAATCGGACGGATATAACATTTCCGGGTGCTCCGAAATCAAAAAGTAAAATATTTTCTTGTAAAGAAATGTAATAGCCATTCTGTAGCTTAGGATTTTTTCGTTGAGAAATATGGCAAGCAACTCGATTTGAAAAAAAAAAAAGAAATTTTTTTCACTTTAAAGTATGAGTTTAAAAAATTTATAAGTAGATAAATTAATATATCGAAAAAATCGTATGCTACTCGATAGATAATCTTAAAAATATTCTTATCAAAAATGAAGTCAATCGGACTATTAGTTTCGGAGAAAAGTTTTGTAACCCATCTTGAAAATCTTGATTTCAAGAAAAACGTAAAAACAATTTGAAACGACTTTTTTTTTAAATAAAATAGTCTTACCTCTAATCCATAATGCTAACATCATATTCGTAAAAGTTTATCTTAAATGCTCAAAGTATTTACAAAAAAATTAAGATTTTTTCATTACGTCATTAATGTTCAAGTTGTATTATTATAACAATAAAAATAATAACAATAAGATAAATAAATTCTAAAAATGTGTTGATAAATAATAAAAATATAATATTATTCACAACGTTCATATGATGGTTTATTTAAAGTATAAATAATTAACACATTGTGTTACACATTCGTTAAATATGTGTAACACATCTTTAAATTTTATATATGATCTTAATCTTTAGGCCGACAGTGTGACTTAAATAAGAGGATTATTCTTCCCTTGCTATATTCACATTTTGCTCATCTGTAAGAAAAATTGTACATATAAGATTACTTTCCTTTCAGTAGAGAAATTTCATTGAAAAGATAAAATAATAATTAGCTAGATTTTACTTATACCTGAACGATATGAGAGATTCAAGGAATTATTACTGGCGTTTTTTCAATACGTTTCATCTTTACGCGAAGTTAGCTTGCCGCTAAATTCTTAATGATAAAACATTCTACATATCTTAAAAAACTGTTAGATGAGCCTTGAGAAGTGCCTATTAAAAAACACGGGCGGCCAGCATGGACAGATCTGAGGTATCGAATAAATTTATAGGTGAAGAGGAAACTCTTCTAGGCGCAAGCGAGAGGACTGCCTGTTCTCCGATGGTTGTCCTTCTTTCCGGCCTGCTCCTCGTGTTCGCTTGCGGAGCTCTTCTCGAGACTGGAAGGTAAAGTCAGTAGGCGGGCTCAAGTTCGTTCACCTCGGCCTAGCGGCCGACCAGATAGCGGGACCCTGGCTTTCCAGTAGGCCCCGTCGTGCTCCTCGTCATCATCGTCGTCGTCGTCGCCGTCGCCGTCGCGGTCGTCGTCGTTGTCGTTGTCGTTGTCGTTGTCGTTATCGTCGTCATCATCGACCTCGTCTTCATCGTCGTCAACATCGTTGTCGTAGTCATCGTGATTGTACCGCCCGGTATATACTTGTGTAACACGTTCATACAATTACGTCCACACGCTTATACCAGCCAGTACCTATTTCTGCGTCCTGACACCTTCGCACCTGCGGAAAACGTATCCGTTTTGTGCGCGACGCTCTCCTTTACGGGCATATATTGTATTGTTGCATCGGCAGCTTTTGCTTTCTCGTCAGCGCGGGCCGTTAGCTAATTGGCCGCGTTAACTATACCCGAACGGCTCAATGAATTCATCTTTCTTTTGCAGAAACGGCGAGAACCAAGCGATTCACGCCAAGTTGACGCGCCGAAAATTAATCAAAATTTTTTGCTTCTTAATTAATAATTAATAATGATTAAAATTATTAATTTATCTGGAGTAGCCATAAATGACTATAACTATTCTTATTTTTACATCTAAAGTAGAATTTTCTTTTTTGTTTGAATATTCTCAATTAATAAAGACAAGTTGATAATATTCATCAAATATTTCTTTATTTTTATAAAGTAAAAAGATATATATTTTTTTAGATAAAATATTTCATTCAGACATCATTAGGGGATATTAGAACCTTTAAATAATAATAATAATTCTAATAATAATATTGTGTAATATTTGAAGTCGTTATGATAAACAAATAAACCGAAATTGCTATATAGAAGCAGAAAACACGTGCATTTTCTTTGCCGTTATCTTTAAAAATACCTACTAATAGATTTCTATTCATGAATATTGTGACAAGTGAATAACACATTAGAACAAATGTATCTATTTTAACATCTACAATAATTTTTTTTATATATTTCAATCAACAATAATAATAAATGGGTTAGAATATCATATAAATCTGATTTTTGGAAGTCAATAAATTGTGAAAGAAATATGATGCCTCTAATAGTCAGAAACTGTAATCTGCCATAATTATTTTAATGACCTTTTACATCTGAGACCGAAAGGAAATTGTGTGGGTACTCTATTTACACGACAGAATGGCGTGAAATACATTTTATCCGCGCTAGTAACGTCAAAAAATGAATCTGCCATGACTATATGTTGCAGTATCTAATCTGTCCAGACGAGAGAAAAACTAAGCGCGCAATATAGATCCGTACTGATGGAAAATTCAGATTATGTATATACATTTTATCAGCGTGTATTTAAACCAACGAATTGCAGGAAGTATGCGAGCATATCGCGAAATTTTTCGATAAAAAAAAACATGTTGGATGATTTGTCGCAAAAAAAAGAAACATTTTATCAAGTTGAACGCTCTCGCAAGCTTTCTGCATACAAAGCAATAATGGATGAGCTTGGTAGTTACATACTGTTACTGTTTATACTATCAAGAAACACGCGTTGCCGATTTTTTCCACTTACACAATTTAAGAATTTATTTTGAAGAGAAAAATCTCTCTCTCTCCCGGTTTTTTCTCACCAGAAAGCGACCAGCTGAAATACTTTAGAAAAGACTGAAGAATCTACTAGTCAAACGACTCATTTATATACTTATAATCCGAGAAGAAATACCTACTTATATCATTGAAATCATTTATCTTCCTCCATGCTTAGAAAAAAAAGACATAGTGATACAACTATAAAAATGAACAACTATAAAAGTGACAGTGAGTTATATGTAGAATTAATATACAGAAAAGAGTTGAATAAACTATTTCATAGTTACTGCAAAACTATAAAGTAGTTTATTTAACTACTGTACATTATTTTTACATATAAAACTTGTATAATATTGTTATCCTTATTTGCTATCACTATGTTTTTCTCTGATTTACTGACATAATTAGATCTTAGAAAGCTATTTCTAGTCCTTCTACGGAACTACCTCTGAAGTTTGTATTAAATTACACATTAGAGATAGTAAATTGCAAATTGAAGATTAGAATTCGACTAATCGAATAATGGTGCTATTAGTTTTCCATGTTTTCATTGAAAATGTGGGGAACATTTAGATTTTTTCCCCTCTTCGCAATACGAAATTTTTAATGCGGGTGGGGTATTTCATGTGAAACGTAGTATACGGGGGTCTTAATTAATATTGTTGAAATCTAATAAGATAAATTCGAAATGAAGGATCCAAAATGGCAGACGTCATTCTACTCGCTTTTGAAACCGCAAGCCTTCGTGGTGTCATTCATGATGATACATTTTGAGCGGCATATCCGAGTACGGATGTGAACGGTACATTTCCACTTGTCGGATGACTTTTATAATTCCATTTACCGTGAATTATTACCGTACGTCGAGGGTCACCTGCATATCGGCGAGAGATCGCAACGGATTTTTCCGGCCGATGGCAAATTGATGCCAACCCCGCGTGGGAAACATCAACTTTCACCCACGAGACCAGAAGTAAACTCATAGCGCGCGAGTGTAACGGCTCTTCGTGTTTCAACGAATCGCGACCTAGTGTTTGCCGAGCGAGATAAAAGAAGAAGAGAGCGAAAGAGATAAAGTTCTTGATTATAGTTCTAGTATAATCTATTTCTTTTAGTAAGACCATCTTTTAATTTTAAGAACATCTGCTACGATGAATACATTGTAATTCTTTTATTTTTGACTTAAAGTGTGTATCCCGATAATTGGATCTTGAATCAATGTTTTGAGGAAGAAAATTCCACGCTTACAAAATTAAACTTTTCTTTTGGCTCTTCCGCTGTTTAATTATATCGAGATGCTAAATTTAATTGTATAATTGGACTGTAGTAGACATAATTTTTTACACACAGAAAAATATCATTTTATTGCTGAGAAAAGTGATTATTCAATTTATTTTGTTTTTTTTAAGTAATGATTAATAACAAAAATGTTTTTTTGACGTGAATGAGAAAAACTCATTATTATGTATACTGAAGACAAGAATTTATTTTCTTTTGAAGAATATTATAAAATTGAAGAAACGACTTTAACAATAAACAAATCAAATTTGTTTTAATTTAATAATCTTGATTGAAATATTAAACTTTCTAGGAGTCAGAATATATTTTAAATCAATTTAATGCTTGTGATGAACTTATAATAGAGATTTGCGAATATATTTGAAATACTTGAAACAAATAATTGTTACTTGCGTATAGTATACGTATTTTTCTGTGTAGAAATAATATCACCACTGCCATAAGTGTCTTTGAGAATCTCTGAAAAGTATCTTTTTTTTTTTAAAATGAGTCACATACGAGGTATAATGGATTTTCAGACAAGATATAATAAATCCATGACCTATTCATTAAAAATACCGTTTAACGACATTCTCTAATGAATGTCTCGTGTCTACAAAGAGAGTCATGGTTCTCTATTCATTCATTCAATTATCCATGCACCATCATTGCGTTATCTGTTGTCTATACTGCTCACAATCAGATAATCTTTTGATTGGAGTGACTTTGAATAAATACTTGTAACTAATACATAATCAATTGCAACAAAGACTTGCTAAGAGAACGTACACGAATTACTTTGGCTGCGTTCCGTTGCACATGAGGTATCATTTTATCCTTGTTTGACAACCTGCTAACAACAAGGATAAAATGATACCTCAAGCGCATTATGCGTGCAACAGAATGCAGCCTTTATTTGCTCAAAAATTCGTCATTTCCATTTACGTCATACTTCTGCTTGTGAAATTTTTCGTTCTAAGAAATGTATGTCATATATTTTATTTATATCTAAAACTATATTGGTAACATAATTTTAATTTATTTTTCTGTTCTGTCCAATCATTAGGAAAAGATCAGAATAATATTAATGACATATAATTTTTTTTAAATTAGTACAGAATTTGTTATACAGATAAATTATCAATTTAAATAATAATATATTCTTTCATTAATTTGGAATTTCATAAAATTATGCTTCAATTATGTTTTTATTAAAATTACAAAACGTTCAGTTACATCTTCATTAGTTTATAACTCACTTAAATAAAAAAAAAAGTAAGTTCATAAACAAACGACAAATCTTATATATGCAGTAAAATAAATTCAATCAAGAATGACATTTGAGCGGTTTTCCAATACCTGTTTTTAGTTTTTTCAAAGAGCTTATTATGGTGAAAATGACAAAAATTAACGAATTGACCAAGTGTTAACCGATGAAGTTATAAATATTATAAATAGTTATAAATATTATAAGTAGTAAATTCGCTTATTTTTGTAACTTTTACTTCGTTTCAAGAACCGTAATAGACCCTCTGGACCTAAAATCACAAGAAAATACACTTCAATTTTAAATTATGTTTTCATTAAAGCTTAGCTCATAAACAATATGTAAAATTTATAAAAAATATCGGTAAATCTCACAGTACAAAATTAAATCAGTAATGATATTTAGATAGTTTTTATTAATATCTTGTTGACTATTGCAAAAATTGCAAAATGGTAGAGGACTTTTCGACTTAGTTTAGTCGGTTCTATTTATACACGTGCGCTTTGTCAAAACTTATCGGACACCCTGTATGTAGTATCTAGATTTGCTTCTCTAGCGCGCGAACTCTATAGTCAGCGGATTCTTCGAGATTTCTCACGAATGTGCACTTCGAATACGTGCATACGTGCGTGTGCACTCGAGCGGTCGCGCACACAAGAGTGTGCCTACCTGCACATGCCGAATTGCAGGACATTAAACCTCGACTGAATGTAGATTCGCGTTCGAACGAGCGCGGCAAATCGAAGACGAGATCTGCATGTGTGCATATGAGCAAGGAAGAGGAAAGATCCTCGGTCATAATGACAATCCCATATTAACTCGTGATATGTTTACAATGTAACTTGCTTGCACAATAGGATGTCCTATTGCTATTTTTCTCACTATTTTTCTCATCAAACCGGTACTGTGGCAACGAAATAGTATCAGCGTTTCAGGAGTTTCGTCATAAATAATCGATTTGCGTTCAGATTTATGCGCATGTAATAACTAGGAATGAAATACGAAGTGCAAAGAAAAATATACGTTGCACAATGTGATTATATAGTTCAATATAATTATTAAACTATTAAATATTATATAACTATTAAATAATTGACAACAAGAAAAAATATAAGCTTGTTGTCTTCAAAACGGTAAATAAGAAAGCCAAAGGCCAAAATATAAACAAAAAAAGTTAAAAGACTATTAAGTAAAAAACAATAATAATTAAGATGACATATTCAAACAAAAATATTTGTATTTCAAACGAACAACAATCGCAAGACGTTTCGCACTCACAGAGTCCCTTTCTGTTGAATTAAAAGTTAAAACGTTAAAAAATATCAAATATTATTGCAAAAAAGTTGTCTGGACGTGTTTATACATAATTGAGATAAACCGAAATCGTTGTTCGTTTGAAATATAAATATTTTATTTGCATAATTATATTAATTATATTTATGAATATACTACTTTATATAATTATTAATATATTTGGTAATTAGTACTACAAGGGACCCAGCCCCGATAATCTTGACCTTAACATATGTTGTCAAGATCACCTTGAGGCAGTTTTAATTGTTGGTCGTTACTCACTTAAAATGTTATTAACAAAATAAGTTTTACAAATGAATTTAATTTTGTAATGACTTTCCACGATCAAAGCGAAGTCCATCCATGATCCTTCCCACCTCCCTCTCTGCCTAGGGGCGTACAACTACTCCACGCTAAGCGAGATCCACCCCATCTTCCTTCGGGCTGGACCTTACTTCGTGTGGAATGTCGTACAACTAGGCAGGGGGGAAGGTAGGCTAAATGTGGAAAGTTGGACGCTCTTAGGCAGGGGGGGAGGGTGAACTCCCTCCCTCGCTTTGCGTGGAGTCTTATAGACACATGATACTAAAATTGCATTTTAACTCTAAATATCTCAAAAATTATAAAAGACCGACACTTAGTTAAGGCAAAGTCACTTAGAATGATGATTTTGATAACATGATGATGATTTTGATAACACATCAAGATCAAAGTCATTGGGGATGGGTCCCCTGTAGTAAATAATTACCATGTGTTTTAATTTTGCTCCTCGATAAAAAGTTTTTCATATGTAATTACATTTAAATGGTTATATACAATTAGACAAAACTTTATATGAAATATATCAATATAAAATAATATATAATTATACATATATAATTATACATAATTACATATATTACTATAAGAACCATAAACAATCTAAAAAAGTCTTACTGCTAGAATATTGATTAGCATCACATTTCAAAATACACTCGATAAAATAATGATAAAAAAATTTTCAAAGGTTCAGAAAGCACATTTAAAAAGAATTCGGGAACCTCTAAGAGAGTTGCTTCCTCGACTAACTCAATTTGCATACACCTCCTTATAGGATTCCTGCCTTTTCTTCTTACAAAAAGTGCGTCCATCTCGTGGCAGAGCCATGTACTTATCTTTTATATACTATAATATGTAACGTATATAATTATATATAACATGCTATGTGGACAGGTGCCTTTTATAGAATTATATAAAGTTATGTATGAATTATAATAAATTATATATGAAAATATATATGAAAATATATGAATCGTAATACATATTCATATATAAATATACATAATGAATAATTTATATATATTCATATATAAAAGTTAGATAGCATTGTACAAAATTGTATATAATTATATAATGAATTGCATCAAATTATATATATTTATATATAATTTTGTATAATTTTAAACAGCTGTATATAATTATATATGAAAAATTTTTTATTGGGTCGTTTATTTTGAACTTTAATCTTATCTGGTTTACTGTATTAAATATATATATGTAACTATTAAATAGTTAAACCATTTAATAGTTTGACTACTATGTAACATTTAAAATTTAGTATTATATATTATGTAGAAAATTTTACGTCGTCATTTTATTTCAGGAGGATTTTTTTCAGCAGATCTATTCGACTCGGTGAGAATAAAACGAAACGTAAAATGGGAGGAGAAAGACTGATACGAGAGGAAGATTCTTAAAAAGTAGATTTTGCATTTAAGGAATGCTACAAAACGCGTATAGAAATCCTCTTTTTTTAGAAATCTCAATTTAATAAGCTGTTGAAGAAGTTGGAATTATGCGAGATCATACATGAAATTTCTTTTCGATAAGAATACGAAACTCCCGATAATTAATTTGTAGCACGTAATCGAATTAGTGTTACAAAGTGGCACAGAAACGAAGAAAGGTCATTGGCTTTGGAAAGTCACACGAAAATCGTGTGGCGACAAATATGACATATCGTTTCATTATACTGGATAATCCTAAGGAAAAATCGGATGTATACATGAATGTAGCGTGTTCTTACAGAGGAAATCTATTCAACAGATTTTCATTTATCTTTTTTAATAGGTCTTCAAAATATTAATCAAAGTCTGGAACTTTATTCTTATACCTATTATCACTTACGTCATATGTTCGGAGAAAAATTATTATATTCATATGTTTGAAGGTGATAAGTTTTTTTTTCTAAAAATTTAATATTTTAAACTTCAACTCCTTGTAGCACCGAAAAGTTGCTTCCTAAGCGCGCCAGTTAATGTCAGTGATTGTTCGATAGGCACTTACGAAGAACGGCCATTTTCCGTAATGGTTACAGCTAATGACAACTAATAGTCACCGACCACTTATTTCATGTTTTCGTAATTACATGTTTTTGATCTTACTTCCGTGCGATGAACGAATCAAGATGTGAACTGTGAAGAATGAAATTGAAGAGTTCCTACAGAAATAAAATAAATCTTTTTTTTTTTAATTTGAATTATGACATTAAATTATCCTCTATCAATAGCGTCACAGCAATACAATTTTGTTCTGATAAGAAATAAACAGAAAATGGGATTTATAAAAATTCAATATTTACAAAGAATGTTTTTGTTGAAAACAATTTGTAAAATTTTGTAAATAAAATGTAAATAAATATTGCTTTATACTGTGAATAATATTGCATTCTTTACTTTTATCATTATTAAGTTATGAAGAAAGATAAATGTAAAATATTATAAAATAAATAGATAAATGTAAAATTTTCGCAAGAACCAAACAAATCTAAAGGTTTTTCATTCATCTTTTTTAATAGATCCTCAAAATATTAATAAAAAAAGTCTGAAATTTTATTTTTATACCTAGATATTACATATGTTCGGAGAAAAATTATTATATACATTTATATAATGAATGGTTTGAAGATAATAAGTTTTTTTCTAAAAATTTAACATTTTAAACGTGTTTGTGGTTTTTGTGAAAAACTCTTCAATTAATTTTTATTTCTCTGAATAATATTACATTAAAAAAAATTAAAAGGAAGGGATTTAAGATGATGCTTGTTACACTTATAGTATAACTAAATAAATCCGCAATCAATGTATCTTTTCGTTGTCCATTCGCATTGCTATTTCGAAGTTAATTTCAGGCCGTTCACGTTGATTTCTGTCGGCAGAAAGTATTCAAAAGAATAATAGTGTTTGCGTTCACTGACGTGTAACGAGCCAGACGTTCGTGCATTAGCACGCTAAGCGTTAATTACTTTAAACGGTTCGCTAATCCCTGTGTATCACAATCGGCTTAGTGGAGATTGTACCTCGCGTGTCGATGTACCCTTAACTGCTCGTTGCACACTAAGCGTACAATTTCGTGAAATTTTGCATACCACCTGCGTTCTCGATACTTAATTAAACTATTTATAGATTTTCTGCGATATCATATTTTTATCGTTCCCGTTAAATTCTGCTAGAAAGAAGTTCCATGATTTCGAAGGATTTTTTTAGAGATAAGTTTAGTTTTAGCATTCATTTATGATGCTTACATATATTTTAACAAATAAAAAATATATTTCAAGTACTATTTTATCTACTTGACTTATATATTGATTTTATTATTCTTGTTAAACTCTGCTAGAAAAAAAAGTTTCATTTTGAGAGATTTTTTTAGAGATAGATTCAGTTTTGGCCATTTATGAGGCTTACAAATGTTTTAACGAATAAAAAACATAAGGAAATAACAGGTGCAACATAATCGGCTATAAAATGTAGTTAATGGATATTTATTTTATATCGCGTTTTTTCTTCCATTTTATAGTAAAGTCCCCATAATGGTAACCTCTTTTGTGGGGTGATAAGAGCGAAGGATTAAAATTATAGAATACTCTTACCGCAGCACGAGCCTGCTCAATCGCCGTATACTTGGACGAACGCAGTTGTGCACATTAAGCTGTCAAACTATTATAGCATACGAAGGTGATTGTGTACGCATGATATATTTATATGTATATCACCAGCGAGCTGCCCATTATAATATGAAAGGGGCACGATATTACTGTCTCTGTCAAAGGACATGTGGAAGAACATCAAGCTCGGAATTAAGCCAAAAAAGAAACTCTACTGTACTTGAAAATACAAAAATAAACAATTTTCTTTATTATTCAATGACAGGTATAGAAGTAATCCAAGAAGAAAAATTACAATGTACATATATAAAGATTATCTTTTAAGGCAATATATAATCAACTCATCATAGTGGTATATTAACATAGATACTATTCTTGATGGAAAAATATGAGTACTGCTTTATCATTTTTAACTATATATATGCATATGTTAATTATAATTACATAAAAATATGCACATTTCTTATATTTTAGAAATATTATAGATATATATGTGTATCTATGCAGCAATTATGAAGAATACATCAATTGTAATTATTTACAATTGATGTATTCTTTCTGGGACAGGGAGTTCCAGAAAGAATGCACATCCTTTCACTGGCAGATTCTGTGAAACATTTTAAAACGAAAAATCATTGTCTCGGTCCATAACCTTGTAAGAGGCTTAAGTCATAAGTCGAAAGAGATTAAGTGACAATAATTTCTGTCTTTAAATTGTTTTTGCGCAGTCTTTACGCTTTAATCTTTAGACTTAGTCCGGATCTACAATAGATGTTTTAAGCCTTAAGTTGTAAGAAATTGACCAATTACAGTCGAATTCGAGGAGAATAATCGACTATGATTCGTCCATTTCTTATAGCTTAAGGCTTAAAACTCTATTGTAGATCCGGAGTTAAACGAATTGAGCAAAATCCTACTCTTACGGCCTAAAAGCATAAGTTCTCTGGCCGATATATCGTCACTTACACCTTACGGCCTCTTAAAGCAAGGTTGTGGACCTAGACTAACGTGACTCATAGTGAATACAACATGTCGAGTTTCTTACTGCTTAAGTTTTACGTCTTAAGTTTTTTTTATGTGTCAAGGTCTTAACTGCCGAAATTCGGTTTCCTATATCTTAAAGCGTTAAACGACGATTTAAAATAGGAATGCTGTAATGATTATGTATTTTCTTACATTGATAATTTCATAAAAAAGATACGTGAAAGAGACAAAATAGCAAATAATTTGAAAAAATGTCACAAATATTAATCTAATTTTAATGTATTTATACTTAATAAGTTGTCGACATAATAAGTTGTTTGTTCAGTAGTTGGCGATGCAATATTAAAAAACTTATTATGTTGATAACTTAGTATGTGCAAATATAAATATATTAAAATTAGATTAATATTTGTGACATTTTTTCGAATTATTTGCTATTTTGTCAATTTTACATATTTAATCTTTTTTTATAAAGTTATAAATGTAGGAAAATTTTATATAATCATTATAATCATTCTTACTTTAAAGTTAACGTATAACACCATTAACGCTTCAAAATAGAAAATCGAATTTCGGCATTTTTGTAGTAACGCATCAATTATGTCAATATTTAAAAGCGAGTTGATGTAAGAAGGCACTATTGTAATCGTGCATGGAATGTGTCATATTTGAGCGCACGAATTTTAAATGCTACAATTGGTGAACTTTATTGTTTATAATTTGAAAAATATTATAGGCTCGATATTTTCGTATAAGATTTTTCATCTCAGAATATTCCATAGAATCTACCAGTGGAAGAATATAGATTCTTTCTGGAACAGCCTATATATAAGAACAAACATATATTTTTTATAAAGAAAATATTATTTTTTTAATTGATTTTTTCGAGATTTCATGAATGAGAAAAGATATGGTAAATGTGTAACTTATGAATAATTTGGACATTCCGTGTACTTTTTTTCTCAAATTTTGTCGAACTTTTGGATAGTTCTGTATAATTTTCGTCGATGCATGATCTAATTGTGGGGAAAAAAAATGAGAAGCGGAGGCCTCGAAAGATTTCTCTTCATCAGAATATCAATCTAGCATTCGTCTGCCATGGCCTTGTACTACGTACTACGAGCGCAATATATACTCGGGTAACTGAATGACACTGGGCTGCCGGTGATATATGTGTCGCACGGCGTTCGTTGATCTGATTGTGAGTGATCCAATTAGTGATCCAGGCCGCGCTGTACCAATTTCTTCGGACGTTCCTTTGGTCGACTTCTATAACTTGTAATCTTATACCTCCTTATATCTGTTCGATTATTATTAGAAAACGACACTTGAAGAATGTAAAAAAATATTTAGAAATATTTTTTTACACGTTGAAGAATTGAAGTATCTCTTATTTTTTCTCCGCATTTTTTATCTTTTTTTCTTTCAGCATATACAAACACAATATTATATATGTATATATATATTTATGTTACATAACAAATATTATATATACATATATGTATATTAAATATATATGATTGTATAACAGAATATAGTATATTAATGTAGTATATTAAAATTAAGGAATATAACATGACAATATAATTGTGTAATATAATAAAACATATAATTTATTTACATAAATATATATATAATATGTATTATTTGTAAATAACTTTTAGATGTACAAAGTGCAACAATCAAAGCATCGCGAACGCTCCCCTTAAATTGGATATTAGAATTCAACCAATCAGATTGAAACGGAGTAAAATTAAATTTTTTTCTATTAGTTGAATCGAATTCTAATTTCTAATCAATTCTAATCTTTTCAATTCTCAATCCTCAATCTTCAATGCGTAGTTTGATATAGGCTTTATATCTAACGTAAGAAATTACAAAGAAAATAATAGGTATTTTAATGCGGTAGAAAGTATGTACTTATATCGTCGAATTCAGCGATGTTAGCATCGCAATATGCGTATATATGTATATATTTGCTCATCTAGTATGTAGAGCAAACATAAAATAATTTTTTTCTTACGCAACAAGACCTCGAGATATTGATTGAGCCCACTAAGACTTTAATCAGTAGTCCAGTCATTATTACGATACGATAAATGTTCTTCTCTGGACTAGTTACTTCGCGTATACGTACACATACACATGGCCGATCTCCGCGCATACACTTAGCGCCGAGCACGCGGCCGTGTGCCTTGATTTAGTCTCAATAAATAATTGCATTGATAATAACGCGGGAATGCGGTGGCCTTTTGCGATGATTTAATCATCGGGTTGGCCTCATCCGCCTCGACGGGTGCAGGCAAACCCTTCCCTCCCCTCGTTACGCTGATCGATAAGCAAAACTGCACTATCTTTTGCTTAAACGACTTGAGAGTGCGTATGATACTTGAGGTCAATATAAACTACATATTTTGTGCCGCCTGATACGGACTAAGGTCGGCGTGGTAAAGTACTTTTAATCTCTCCGATGGATTCTCGCTCCCCCGACCTCTCGACATACACGATCCATCGCGTCGTATGCACAACGTTGCATCGTGCAACATGTCGATGCAGCGGTACACGCGGCTGACTATTGCACCGTCTGGTACGGATGACACCGCTGAAAGAGCATCCGCCTCTCACGCGAGCGCCAAGGTGAACGCCGCGCTGCGTGCCGATGTCATAGGACGAGCGTACTTGATACATTACTTAACAATGCATTATATCATTATATGCTAAAGCCTATTGCACACCTGTGGCAGAGCAGATTATGTTTGAGTGACCGATAGTAATAATCAATGAATATACGCTCGTTTTTGGATGATCTTTTATACGTATCGTTTATACCGGTTGTACGGTAATGTATCTATATTTAGGCAGCTAATGATATCAGTTCATGATTGTTATATGCACATATTATTATATTGTATTATACATATTATAAATTAAAATGTTTAAAATTAGTAAAATGATTATTTAATGGAATTAATAGCTTATTATTGTTAAATTATATTTATTTAAATAGTGTAATGAAATATAATAAGTAGAGTAAGACCGCCAAAGAGAGAGAGAGAATACGCACTTTTTCTTTTATGTTGTATAATTTAACAAGAACCCGAATTTGAGCAATAAAATGCTGCTTAAGCTATTCAAAAGCACAAACAAAAAGTTCCATTTTCGTCAAAAAATAGTCGAGTAAAATCAGCTGTAACTCAAAAAATTTGTAACTTATCAAAAAATTCTACGTATTTCTTTAGAAAATGTGATTTGTTAAATACTGTTAAAATTTGAAGTAAATAGGTTAAAAATTGTTTGAGTTCTACTGCTAGCCAACTTAAAAAATACTGTTTTGAGAAAAACGCGTTTAAAGTTTTAAATGTGAATACTTTTAAGTTAACAATTGAATTTTTAGGAGCCTATAACATTCGAAAAAAATTATGTATCGCAATAAAACCACTTGCACTTCATTTTTGAGACCCTGAAGTGTATTTTAAAAGGAAAAAAATCAATTTTTTGAAAATTTTATAGGTGTTACCCCTTAATGTAATGTCATGAAATTAAGTTCAACTTGTATAAATTAAAAGTATATTAAATTTCATGAAATTTTTAACAGTGTACATTAAATGTTAATGAAATTCAAGAACATTTCTAACAGTGTACTTCCAGACACTATTAGAAATTAAGAAAAGTGTTTACACGATCTTGTTTGTATTGCCAGTCTTTACTTATAAGATCTGTAGGAGCACTATTTTTTTAGAAGATCAAAATGATGCCAATACTTCCAAAATAAAACACCGTGTGATATCTATCTGTTTTAACTATTCAGTATATATACATACATGGATGATTCTTGAGAAAATTGGACAAAATAGATACTTTTTTACCTCGTATTTTTTTAATTGATTGAAACTTTTGTTATGTGATATATACTCTATTTCAAATAATGTGTCAGCTTGTGCCCTTTTAAAAAAAATTTTTATTTAAGTTTTTTCACATGTTTTGTACGGAAACTTTTCACAAAGTTTGTACGGAAACTATACGCTCTACTTTGAAATTAAATATCTCCGGTTTGAATCATCATAGAAAGACGATCCAATAACGGTTTTAAAGGGGAAATTAAGCGCTTTTATAATGTTTTCTCAGTTTGTTTAAAACATTAATAATTTTTATTGTTATTAACAATTTAAATGTTAATTAATTTTTTTCATCAAAAACTACCACTTATTAAAATTTGGAAAAAATATCGGATTCCTTATTAAATTGTATACAAAATGTATTCTTTATAGGATGGAGTCTCAATGGGCTCTCATAGAATAGAATTTATTACTCTCTTCAGCATTACATAGCCAAGAAGGGAACTTGGTTTACAATAGATTCTTACCTCATTCATCCTTCCATACTTCATACGCGCTCTTATTTAACTATTTTTATTATTTAATTTATTTAACTACACATTTTTTCCAACTGTGTATCCAGAAAAAACGTAACGTGACCGAAATAAAATACATTCCTTGAAACGTTCCATCTGACATATTTTTCCGTATCATTCATCTTTTTCGAGATATTTATCTGGATAAATTAAAATGGGGTACCCTGTATAACGGTAATTATGTATGAATAAATGATCCATAATTAATTCGTTACCTATATATGCGCGAAAGAGTCAAGCTCTATAATGTCAGAATCGAGGTTAGAATATAAAAAAGATATATGTATCGGTATGTCAATTGTTCAAAACTTCTTTTTATGTCTTATAAGTTGTTTTTTATATCTTATAAGTTGATCAAATTTTTAACGTTAGTCTTAATGCAAACTTCAAACGGATTTTTCTTTTTTTTTTACATTCTAAGATAAACTTACATGAGTTCCAATTAAAATAAAAAAACAATTATTTTAGTGTCTATTTTAATAATCATATAATGATCGATATCTTACAACGAAATGCGAGTTCTAATGGGAATCAACAAACTAGTTTTCATATTATTTTGAAAGTTACCGAAGATTATTATTTATTTATTTTAATTGATGTCAACAAGTCTATCAAGGATATTAAAATAACAATTATTCAATAATTCAGTATCTGTATTTAAATTTAATAACTTTTTCGCTCTTTTATATATGTTAAAATAATTAATTATTTTCAATGCAATAATAACTTATTGGTTTTATTTTGTTATTCTTTTTATTTAAAGTTTTTTCTATAAAAGTGTCAAATTTCTTTTTATGTGTTAATATTAATCTGTTATGGAAATTGTCAAAGAAAGTTGAGTGATGTTTAAGCGATATATGTAGAAAAGCAAGAATATTAAAAATACTTGAACGTTGTCCCAACAGGTGAATAGATTTGGAAGTCACGCGAATATCTCTGTATCTAATATATCCTTTCTAAGTTTATATAGTCGATTATCTAATTTGTGGTATGATCTATAATGAGTTACATAAATACTAAAGCGAAAACAATTTGTTAAGTTCGATGGCGAAACGTTGTGGGATTTACGTAGCTTTAGAAAATTTAATTGGGAAATAGTTCTTATTGTTTTGTAATTGGTATCAATTCAGCATTTTAGAAGGCACGTTCTGTGTTTTATCGAAAAGATGTTCGATAAAATTGAAGTTGTAAGACTGAAATGTTTAAAATGACATACAGAAACGTATTTTAAGACTAGCGTGATTAAAAAAAAGAAAAGAAGGAAAAACGGCAACATAGTTTGTATTGTAAATAACACATATAATAAGGGAGATAAGGCCAAAAATTTAAATCGTGAAAAAAGGCTTACTTTGTCAAATTACAGATATGTATTATTCAGATATATAAAGTTTAATTTTTCATGTTTCATTTTTCAACGAGATCCGCAAGCTGTTTCTGAATGAATATCGAGGAAAGCAGAACAATAAATTGCGGAATATGATTTTCAATATTGATTGCGTAAATACAGTAATGTTTTTCCTGATTTCTCTTAGCGGATCTAATAACCCACAGATCGGATCTGTGCAATACGAAAATATCGCGAAAAAATCTCGAGCACGCGTATATCACGGACTATCCGTCTTCGATATTTGCATTCCTACTCCGCAATGCACATTCCCTCCCGACTGCCGTCGGTGCTCTGCTCGTACCAGGCCGCACAGCCTGGTACGAACGCTGCACTTCCAAGACGGGGCCACTTCCTCTCCTCTGCTCTCCTCTCTAATGCCATCAGCGTCTCTCTTTCTCTCCCTCTTTCTCTCTCCTACTCTCATTGTCTCCCTCTCCCTAATCGGTAACCGCTCCTCTCTCGCAGCTTCTATCGCTTCCTCCTTCTCCGTTTCTCTCTCTCTCTCTCTCTCTCTCTCTCTCTCTCTCTCTCTCTCTCTCTCTCTTTCTTTCTGATAGCCTCTTCTTTTACGATGATGAGGCATCCACATACACAGACAATGGCTTACTTACACACCTTAAGTTCTCACCTCCTCTGTGCTCTCCTCACTTTCCTTCGTAGATCTAATAATCTACGATTTGGTTTTGAACGAATCGTCGTGGAAAATAACAGATAGATATATATATGCTCTCAAATATCGATTGCTTATTTACTGAGGCGATAAAGCATTTAAAAAATTGATTGTTCATTTCTGGGAAGTTTCAGAAACAGCGTTATTTCGTCACTTTCTCTATTAGTTTCAACAATCTATGCATTCTTTGCCGAAGTAAATGTTACGTTGAAACGAACTATAAAATGTAAAAGTAACTCTGTGGAAGAAATATTATTATGTACTGAGCATGGCTATAAAATTAGCAGAAACATGTTTATAGTTTACTAATTATTAATTAAGGGATAACACCTTTGTAATCGGCTGTAAATAAGGTCTATATACGTCCGGGAATTTTTTTTGTTTAATGAATCATGCTATTAGAAAAAATGAGTTTTATAACTTTATTAAACACATAAAAAAAAGTACAAAAAATAATTTTTTCAGAATTGTATTTATCAAAATGATGGATCTGCAGCAGCGTGATGGAGACAGTCGAAATAGTATGATGTTCCGCGGTTAGTAGCACAAGTGTCGTAATTTTTAGAACAAAAAAACAAATGTTTTTATTTTCTTTACTCAAATATCTACAGAAATAGTAGCCGTTTTTGAAAATATTGATTTTTGACAAAATGCGGAAGCACAAACAAAAAGTTCCATTTTCGTCAAAAAATAGTCGAGTAAAATCAGCTGTAACTCAAAAAATTTGTAACTTATCAAAAAAATTCTACGTATTTCTTTAGAAAATGTGATTTGTTAAATACTGTTAAAATTTGAAGTAAATAGGTTAAAAATTGTTTGAGTTCTACTACTAGCCGACTTAAAAAATATTGTTTTGAGGAAAACGCGTTTAAAGTTTTAAATGTGAATACTTTTAAGTTAACAATTGAATTTTTAGGAGCTTATAACTTTCGAAAAAAATTATGTATCGCAATAAAACCACTTGCACTTCATTTTTGAGATCCTGAAGTGTATTTTAAAAGGAAGAAAAATCGATTTTTGGAAAATTTTACATAGGTGTTACCCCTTAAATAAAATTACTAATATTTAAATTTATTGCGCACATAGTTTAGTGCCAATTCCTAATAGCCAAACTTACTATATTACATTTTTTATAAAATGTAAATTAACAAATATAGAACGATTTACAATCACACTAATTTATTATATTCGATTTTTATTCATTTCTAACTTCATTATCTAATTTTTATTTTTATTTTTACATTATCGTTTTATAACTTATAATTATGTTTATATAACTCATTAATTATTTGATCCACAAAATATTTACCTAATTTATATGTGAGGTTGAAGAAGGCTACCTCAAACTCAATCATGTTTCATAAAATTACTGTTAATTTTTTTATTTGATGAATGTATGATACTATATAAATATTAATCATCTTTGTTTTTTAGTCGATTATTTAATTTTTTATACGAATTTTTTGTTTTTACATTGATAAACTTGTTATTTTATTGTTTACGAATATAATCCGTAAATTAATGAGTAACTATAAATTGACGAATATGATAATAATTTTAAAATCTTAATGTTCCTACTCGTGAGAAGATTCAAAGCACTTTTAATGTTTGCGTTGACGAAAGGTATTTTGTTCCGGAGATAAGACTTCATTCAACGCAATATTTTCTATTTTACATATCACATGCTTCATCTGAGCGTGACCGATTTTTTTTAAACATTAATCACAACGTTGTCAACTGATTGCACAGCGGTCGCAGGATCGCTTTCTCGTCCAAGGACAATGTATCAAGGATCCTCCCGTGATGGGAAAGTCTCCGTTAGCGGGCCTCGATTGCCATCACCCGCGTCGCGCGATAAGTCCTTTTATGAGAAGAGATCAATTTTCCTTTCATACGAAATAATCTTGGAAAATGCATGGATATAGTAAAGAGAAGCTTATTATATACTCAAAGAAAAGCCAAAGTGGTAGCGACTATAAGGATGACAATTGTATAAGTTTTACATGTAGAATTAATATACACACACATAGTTAAACTATTTTATTGTATATATTTTTTACAACTATAAAATAATTTATTCAACTATATATAATATTTAATAAAATTGTATGAAATATTGTTGCAGCAATCTATAAATATTACAACAATATTGTAGAGTATTGCAGCAATATTTTGTGCTGTAGGGATATGTATATTAATTCCAAAAATAAAACATAATACTGTTACTATTCTATTTTTCTCTGAACGTAATTATTTAATTATTCAATTATTTTCTAAAATAATTATTCTTCAGTAGAATATGGAAACCAACTTCGGAAATTTATCAGTTCATTTCGAACATCTTACCAAACATCATTCTAGATTACAACATAACTTGATTCAGCCTCATAATATATTTTAGTATTAAATTGTAAATAAACTTATGTTTCCTCTCACAATGATCTTCTTGGATTTCTGTTATCACTTAGGAGATGGTAATGCGTTACGTCACAAACGAATCGTATTCTCAAGAAAATTATCATAAAAATTATCATAAATCCGGATTTCTCTTCAAACGATTGACATCTCGATAGAGGTCACGGGTTTATTATTATTGTCATTACTGCTAATAATTCAAACGACGCATCATCAACATCGCAGTTGCGCGATGACGACAGTATTCGAATATCAATAGATTCGCATTTACATAACGACACTCGTGAAAAATTCTGCGTCGTTATGCAAATTTCTCCCATCGGTTGATGAACAAAAGTCACTGCAAACAATAACTGAGACAGGAGATGACTTATCGCATCTTTTCTTATCTTACCTCGCGGATGCTGCGCAGCAAACTTTAAATGCTTTCCAAAGAATTATTGTTTTACCTGTTTGGATACATATAAGAATAAGTTATTCGTTTCCGCTTTACAAAATTATTTGGACATTATGTTTACGAGAAAACATAATATAATGCACTACTTTAAATAACTTTAATTAATTATTTTTAAGATCCGGCAGAAATGATGAAGACTCATTTACATTGCTCATCTCATTTGCGATGCAGATATATATATCTGCACTGTATCATATATTGTTTTGTAGAAGAAATATATATTTTGCCAAAACTTGTTTCCGCTTATGTTTTACGAAGCTATGAAGTCTACTAAAGAGTTAAATTTTGCAATTTCGTTCTTAAAAACGTTATAAATAAAACGATCTGCTCTTTACTCACGGTGCAGATATGTATAATCATGAGGAACCGTATTTTGTATCGTAGAAACAATATTTTGCTATGAAACTCTTTTCGGTTTATGTTTTACAAAGCTGTGAAGCCTTATGATCTTAAAGAACAGGATTTTGAAATTAATAAATTAGAGATTCCTAGACAGCACAGAATATTTATGATAAATGTTTATTAGTATTCATTTTTCGTAAAATGTTATGTAAATATTTTATACATATTTTATATAAAGTTTTATTCGAAATATTATTAAAATATAGACTAGATATTTTATGTAATATTTATAATAAATACAAATAAATATTTCTAGTAAATATCTTTAACTTAGATTATAATGTCTTATTAAGTATTTTCATAGCATTTATTACAACATTTATAATAAATATTTCATAATATTTATAATAAATATTTATGATCTGTGCTATCTAAGACCATGAATAATGCGATGCTCTAACCAACTGAGCTAATGGTCCCTAGTCAACTGAGCTAATGGTTTTTGGTACCAAAATGTTCATCGGAACATATACTATCGAAATATATTGTGCAATGTGCTGTGTGCAATATTGTCCTGTGTGCAATATTGCTGTGTGCAAACGAAATTGTAGACAATCGTTTTGTAGGCAAACGGAGCCCTCCCCAGGAAAGTTACTTTGAAAAGTAAATTGTCACCATTACGCATTACTTATTGAAACAAGTAATAAGTAACAGTAAAGTTACTTGTTACATTAAAAAATAACGAGTTTATACTAATTTTTATGTTATTTTATCTTAAATGTAGGAAGGGAAAGGGAGAGTAAGATGATGACCTTAAGGTTGATCGATTTTTCCTAATTTCCGTTATGAGATAAAAAGAATGATGTATTTTTTTCAGATTCATTACAATCTTGGTTATCATTTGTAAAAATTAAAAAGTTGTTAAATAAATTAAAATTTTTCAAAATTGATATTTTTTAAGGACATGTCAATTTTGTTATCTTGCACTCATCTGAGTAAGATGACTTTCAATAATGAGTAAGATTACAAAAAGGCAAAAATGCATTATTTACAAATTAAAAGATTTGTTTTATTGTAATAAACACTTCTTATATTACTTTGATATTATAATATAAGAATGTAATTAAAGAAAAATAAAGAAAGAAAAAATTAATGAATTGCATATATATGATGAGATTTTTTTATACACATGCATAACCAATACTAAATAATTAATTTGTACTTAGTCATATTTACAATGCATATTAATAAATATGATCTGTATGCACTAATATCTTATCTTGTCTTTGAAAGTCATCTTGCCCAAAGTCATTGCGTTTATTTATTCATTTAAAAAGTATTGTAATACGAAAAATGAAGAACATTAGTACGTTATTCTATACGTTTTCAGTTATTCTATACTATAATTTTATAGAGAAAGTGAAAGTATTTACAATAATTATGTTATTTTTTACAAATTAACATAAAATAATTACAAATGAGTGCATCTAAAACATTTCTTTTTTACAAAAATCATTCGCGGGTTATCTTCGTATTTAAATCCATTTTTAGAATGCCAACGTTTCGTGAACATTGCAGTTCACTTCATCAGGGCGAGGAGCAGCATACTATATCATATAAAATATATATGTATATACATTCTCAGTAGTTATAAATGTCATAATGAAGAGTAGTAGAGATTATCGCGATCACCAAGACAGCTCGCCGTGGTCTTAATTTCGACTCATGAGGATATTGTCATAAGTAATGATAACTTTCGGGTATTTCCGCTCTTCAGTCGTTTTAAGCAGGGCAAAAGAGAGATAAATCTTTCGTCTTATAATAGGAATTACTATTAATCTCTAGAAGACCAAAAGCCGATATATAAACTTTTTACGATTTAACCTTTTGCGGACGTTTTTAACCTTGGTAGTCAGCCAGGAGAGATTTTTATAAAAAAATATTCTTACTATGATGTCGAGCAGGGCTTGACACCGTCCAGAATCGTAAAACTATATGATATTGAGCAGTATTCGTCATCCGTTTGCAAAGGATTAAGTGAATTTTGTTGTGATTTTTATTCTGTATAGTACTTCAGTATTTCATACAAATAATAATTGATATCGAAACTTCCTGTCTGTGATGAAGGAGAAGAGAGGGGAGAAGAAATTAGGCTTGAGCTTGCTGAATTTATTACGTCGACATAATAAATTTAAATATTATTTAAGTATCAATTAAACATATATTTAAATATCATTTCTGAAGTATGTATTTAAAATTTATGAAGAGTTTTATGATCTGTTTACAGATTACAAAACTTGTTAAAATAAACTTAAGGTATTTTTCAAAAATGGTAATTATGTTTATCGCCAACTACTTTGATTAATTAATCATACCATATTATATGTATATTAAATACATATACATAATTACTATTAAAAAAATCACTTACACCTGCAGTTTCCATATTCATTATTTTCATATATAAAAGTTTTTCGCAATTAAAGCAGAATAAGTCATTCATATACAAAAGTTTTTCGCAATTAAAGTAAAACAACTGACGATAACATCAAAATGACATTAAATTAAATCGTGTTTGATAAAAAAATGACTTTTAGTAAACATTTTGGAGCCATTTTAACATCATGATGATTTTTTATTTTGTTTAAATATGTTTTCCAATTTATTGCATATGATAGATTTTAGAAACATTGCTGTTAAAACATTTCATATGACATATTGCAGAATCCTTTCAGAATTGTTGCCATGAGATGTGAAAGGTTGAAACATCTCTGAAAATTTTCCGCAACAATCGGTGTTGTATGGGCATTAAGGACAAATTAAAACGATTTCTCTGACAGTTAGTTTCTGATATTTAATTCGACGCGTAACATACATTCAACACAACATTTTGCAACATAAATCTAAAATTCTAAGCCTGGAAAGTTGTTGGTTTCTTGCTGCACAATCACGTTCAATTGTGCTTCCCCTTAGATATCTCGGCCATACCGCGGGCGAGGTGGCGAAATAATCGTTGCGCGAAAGTTCATCGGATGAGGATTCGTTCGAAAAAAAAAGACTTAGAAGAATCCTATCTTCTGCAACGGTTACACCTAGAAACGGCAGTTCTCCGGCGGCAGGCATTGAACCTTTCACCTATCACGGCAGCAGTATCGCTTCCCGGCCGATCCCTTCATGCTCTATGCTTTCTGTTACAGGCGATGGCTGCGGGAATAACATGTTCAGGTGCAACGACGGCAAATGTATACAGTCGATTCTGGTATGCGATTATCGTGGAGACTGCGACGACAACAGCGATGAAATGCAGTCATGTCGTAAGTATCGGCACGTTCCTTCTTTATATGTACAATTCTAAAAATATTTAACACAGTTTACACGTTGTTATCTCTTCTGACAACTCTGATATTAATTATGGACAATTTTTTAATATTATATAACAAGAATGTACGTCTTATTATTTTTATAATACAAATACGATAGTTGTTATCACTATGTCTTTTTCTGAGGGTGCAGAAAAATTAAGAGAGTTATTTTATAAATGTCATTTTGCCATACATTTTGTTAAAAAAAAAAAAGAAAACAGAAAAAGCTACTGAAAGAGAGCTCGATTAAGATTTCTGTAATGTATAAAAGATTTTTTATTTTTTGTTATTATTATTTAATTTTATTGTCGTATTAGACATATATTTGCACGTGATTATAATAAATATATCTCATAAAACAATTAGAATTTCTGTGAAATTGGAGCATACCTTTGAATGTGAAATTTAATCGAAAAAATATGGTTCATGTTCATGCTAATGAATAATTAATAATGTATGCTTCATTAAGAAATAATAAAGAGGGATGCATGTATAATCCACGATCGCCCGCTGCCCTCATTACAGCTCGCGGTGAAAGAACTTTCAGAATCCATCTCCTTCATTCAGTACTCTTGGCCGGTAGGTAAAGGCTAGCAGGATTTATGGCTATGAACACTTCAAGGCACACATGTAAAAAATTAATTTTGCTCATAATAACATCATAGTCCTGACAGTATTATTGGAAATTAATTGATATTAATTGTTTAAAAGAAAATTCAAGAAATGGATCTTAGGCCCAGTTCCACAACTCACGGTTAACTCTTAACCGAGATTCAATTTGTTACTCATCTCTTTCCAATTCTAGAATTGGAAAGAGACAATGAATAAGTTGAACCTCAATTAAGAGTTAAGGAACCGTGAGTTGTGGAACTGAGCCTTAATCTTTAAATTAGCATAGTTTTTGATTAAAATAATACGACATGCATTGACAGTTTTATGTCGAATTTTCTAGGACTGTGTTCGAATTTTTCGACAAATTCTACGCGATTCAGATTCGCTCGGAGCAATTATGACTGCGGCCTTGAGACGGTCAATTTTTTCGCTCTTCCTGTTTACGAACGGAATGAATTGTCACGAATTATGTACAGCTTATAACAAATTTCGTGCCGGAAGCGTTCGACGAAAATCCGAGGCTTCCTCTCGGAAGTATTTAGTCCCTTTGTCTAACATTTTTTTCCATGCAGCTTACGTGACCGCTTTTGTGATTGCTTCTTATCGTTAGATTTACAGGAAGTGTAATACAATTCGAGCTTTGCGTTATTTTTTCATACAAGCAGGGACAATCAATGTTTTTTCGAAATTTAAAAGCGGAAGGAAGAAATCCTATTAGATTAGCTGCGATAATGTCTGGGGACAGTTTTTAAGGCGTTCAAGAATAACACATAAAAATGCAACCTTTGTAAAGATAAAATTATCTTCCTTACAATTTTCTAACAAAAATGCTTCTAAGAAAAATGATGCTCAATTCTGAAGTCCTTCTCGTCAAATTTGGTACATACGTTACGTAATCGTGATAACAAATTTCTTTCTAACGTTTTAAAATTTTTTGAATAGAGCAAATTCACACGTACGAGTAAAATATTTTTTATTAAAAGTAAAAGAAATTCGTCTCTGACCGTTCTTTTTATAAAACAATGTCGTTTATACTCAGAAAAAAATGGTAGCAACAAAATAAAAGAACAATTATACAAGTTTTTTATGTATAAAATTAATATAATATAAAATAATGTACATAATTGAATAAACTATTTTATTGCAAATATAAAAAACAATAAGGCAGTTTTTTCAACTATGTATATTAATTTGTTCAACTATGCACGTTAATTTATTCAACTATGTACATTAATTCTATACAATAAAACTTGTACAGTTGTCACGTTTATAATTGTTTGTCACCTATATGTCGCTACCACTGTTTTTCTTAATTGTGAGTATATTCTTTCTGTAAGAAACCAAATTCGGATCCAAATTGCCTTTTATTCTCCACGAGCGCGTGTCCCTTGTTTCTCTTCAGGGTTCGCCGTTTGCCTAGGCCACCGTGAAGTGACGGCCATTTATTATGCGGGTGACAATGTAAAACCGGAAGCAAGGCTGTGACCCTCTTTCGAGGACAGTATGCATAAGTATCGCGCGTCATTCGATGAAACGGATCCATTGGCACGATTATATCTCTCTTTGCGTGGAATATCAGTCCCAATTCTACGCTCGACAACTTTCTCCTCAATATCCATCCCCTTCCATCTCGGCCGTCAATTACTTGTACTTGTTTGTAGGCATCTATTACAAGTATTACAACAAATCTCCTTTTTGTGCCTGTTTACTCTAATATCTCGAAATTGACTTGAAAACGGGAGTGAACGAAGCTGCTAATTCACAATGTCACCAAGTTCTATTAATAGAATGAAGAATCTTAAAAAAAATCATCGATCATATATATGTAGTTTGGAAAAAATAGCATTAAAGTGATAGCCTGGCGCTGCAACATGATTGTCATACCATCCGGTATATTAAACTATCGAGGGTGCTTCCCTCGATCTTCCGACGAATCGACCGGCCGATTATATACTCGCGCACAATTATAGCACCACATCGGTATGTTACGTTGCACTAACGATCCTTCGCGTGATGCACATTGTGTAGTCCATTTTCAAGGAATGTTTTCAGGAATTAAGCGCCGCACTTTCGAATTTCTCTCTGTATTGGTTTCTGAATGAAAGAATACCGATAAAAATTTTAAAAAGAATTTCCTATTTTGTTTGGGTCCGCTAAGTGTTCTGAACCTCTGATAACAGAAGAATAGATGTTAAGTCTCGTTCGCTCCTTGTACAATTTTAGCTTCGTACCGATTATTTAAATTATCTGGTTGTCTTTATTGTATCTTGATATTTGAAAATTTACCAAGATTACTATTATATTATTAATAATGAGTCAATTGTTTTCTGACCAATTAGCGAGTTGATCATGAGACAACTTGAAATATTCTATTTTAACTTTTTTATATCAACGTTAAATTTTATAATTTAATTTAATTTATTAACAATAATAAACGATTTATTAGAATTGTATAATGTGAACACACAATGACTAAAAAATAATTTCAAGAAAACCTTAATATACTAAAAATCTATAAAGAAAATGATGCCAATTGAACATCAAATTATTAAATTACTCGTCAATTTAATTTGTGATATTACTATAGTAGTTCAGTTGCGTTTCTAAGTCTGAAAAACCAATTCGGCGCGCAATTTGAGAGACTACAAATGTAGTATATAAATTCATATGAAATTATTTAAAGCACTCAAGATACAGCTTCGACTGGTATAATAGACATTATTTCTTAGGTATTGTGTGTTAATTTATTAAATTAAATTTATTTTTATATAATTTATTAAATTAAATTTATTTATATATAATTTAATATGTGTAATAATGTAATTTATTAATTTATTAATTTTTGAATTGGGTTTTAGCACCGCCCGATTGCGAGATAGGCCAGATCACGTGTGGCCAGTACAGTTTCAACAAAACGTATTGTATACCACCGCATCAACGATGTGATATGACTGTCGATTGCGTCGATGGCACTGATGAAGATGGCTGTAGTGAGTACAAATTGCAATTATTTTTGTTAGCGTCAACCTTTCCTGTTTACTTCTTTCATATCGCATATGACATCGGAAAATTTATATTCTTACGTAACGTAATGTATATGTATACCAACATGCATATGGAAACGTTTTCTTCTGAAGGCACAAAATTAAATTAGTGCTTTTTATATGCGATCTCTTGCGAAAAAAAGAAACAAATATCGTCAAAACTGTAATCTCATTAAGATCGGAGGGAGACAGTTGGGTCCCTTTCCTTGTAAGAGATACCCAATTCAATAATCACGACGCGATGTATCTTAGGTAAAGTTAATGTTGATTGTGAAAAAGAAGAAACGCACGCATGCCCGCGCACATAGGTACGAACATTCATCTTTGTTTTGTCTATGTTATTGTACGCCGTGTAACATTGACTTTTACATTGCAAAAAGTTTCAGTTTTTGAGATCATTGTAATAGAAGAAAAAGACCGATTTCTTGTTCGGTTACTATTTGTTCATCGGGAAATACAATATTTTGCTGCAAAGTAAAGCTTAAAATTTCCCAAAGTCCGGGGAACTTTAAACTTCATATTCAAGTTCAGCACGTTCAAATTTATAAAGATTGACCGATTTCATACGTTTTCATCACAGGCAAATTTTGGCTCTAAACTGCCACCGTTCTTTATCACGTTTTAAGTTTATGAAGATTTTTTTAAAAAATATGGAAGAAATAAGTGATAACACGAGGAAAATGTTAGGGCGCTTCAGGATTCGAACCGAGATCCGGTCTCCTTCTTATTGCTATAGTCGTAACAGCGTCGTGACGCCAAGGGCATAAAAATATAAATAAAAAGGGCCGCATGATTTACATCGCGTAATTTACATCGGTAAATTTTTGATTAAAATTACTCAAAAATTCAGATTGTAGTAAAAAATCCGATAATACTTTTTTTAAGCTGAAAAACTTGGCATGTCCGGGTCATATTGATTACATTTCTGTGAGTATATACATATATTATCTCATTCCAGTATTTGCTTTATGGAGATATAAAAATATTAGACTTATATTATAGTGACACAGTATGTGATATAAAAATATACCTACAAATAATAGACGTGATGTAAATTTATATATTGAATAATAGATGAATTATAGAAAAATAATATATAATATAATATTGATAATATTTAGATGTAAAATCGTTATACATAACAAATTTGCAAGATTATAATAAGCAATTATTAACATTTCTTCCTTGTCGAATTATTGCTTTAGTGTATTGTATATTATTTACAGAGAAGAAGATATATATGATAATCTTCTTCTTATTAATTCGTATTGCAAATAATTCCTGTACTATCAAAACATATTGGTCCTCTGAAATACAGCATTTCAATACTCGGGCACGCCAAGTTGTTCCTTTACTATAATTTAATTGATTACTTTAATCACTTTTAGTTCGTGTCTTATGTGTTAGAATTAACAGGTCTTTTTTACAAATGAGCTTTTTCGAGATCTTTTCTGAGTAATGAAATATTTGGCTAATTGCGTTTATTTATATCCATTTTTTATTAAGAGGTATGTAATATTCGATACCTTTTTATGCACTTGACATATTTTATTTTATTTTTTTTAATTTTTCAAGGAATTTATATAAAAATTCTAAAAATTGAAGAATTTTAAGAAAAATTTCACCAAGAAATATCTTTTATCTAGCTTTATTTAAAAATCCCATCTTGTGCCAAAAGTGCTGATTTGTGGATTATTTTTTCCTTGCTTAGTGGATTATTGTATCAATAGAAAATTGATCTATGTACGAAAACACAAAAGATTCGCCGTAGTATCTCATGTGCAATTAACAATTTTACATTTAAATTTCTTTCACTCTCTTTTTCTTTCATAAGTAATGCAAAAAGAACAATTGTTAATAAACGATTTTAAAAACATCAGCTGCATCATTTAAGTGGAATATTAATTATCGCGGATATATTATACAAAAAGACGTTATCTCGTCAGTGACAAGGCCGCTGGTATAAGAATATGGCTAAGTAGCAGCTGCTCAGCGATTAGGCGGATTCTTCATGCTAGGATTCACTAAATTATCACGTTGTCACGATAACACGCATTGCACACTGTTAAATCAACATCATTATGTTCTCAAGTCGTAAAAATGAAGATTGAGATTTGTAAACATTTTATTGGCGTCGATAACGTTTTCCTTTCTTTTGATGCTGACATTGCTGATCTTTTGTTGACCTTTCTACCGTCGAAACCTTTGTGTTATTTATAATCGCTGCCTTTTTGAATCGCAATATATTATTTCAACTTTTGGAGAATATTTTTCAATTTCTTGATTACCAGTATCGAGATTAGAATATTTTTTAGAATTAAGAATTTTCTCGTAAGATTTATATTTACTCATAATTACTATATAACATGTAATGATTATTATAATTTTATTATTAACATTTTTTACCCTTTTTAGTCAAAAGAACACGAATTTTTAAAAGAACTTTTCAGAAAAATTTCATTCCTTAAAAAGATAAAAATTAATATTTTAATAAAGTATTTCACAATTAAATTGATCTTGATTTGAAAAAAAATCTACGTGATTCCACGTTTCGCTCTTCTGCTCCGCTGCTCCCCTTATCTTAATATCCCACAAACCAAACGAGAAAAATCACGTTTCAGATTGCCATATCAGGCTCATTCTACGTGTTTATCAACGGCGCGAACGTGTCGCACAAAGTGATCATCAAGATATGGTTGTAAATTACGTGCAGCTAATGCGTTCAAGTTATCACACAAAACCATTTGGACCTGAAAGCGTGATCAACTTCAGATCACCTTTTGACGTTAATTTAAAAGGAATATATATGCTACTCCATTTGTCACGTTCTCCATTCATAAGTGCGCCAGTGGAAATGTCTCACAAGTCAGATGGATTGCAAAGGGCGTACAATATGCACGTTTAAACGCTTCAATCTTTTGCAGATCCTATAATGATATAAAATAATTTCTTCCGAATCTAATAAAAATAAAAAGAGCAATTAAATGAGCAAATGAGATTCATGCGCAATATCGGTATACTATTTAACAAATAATGAATTACTCTTAAAAATATATTATATTTCAATTCATACGGTTCGGCTCCTCTTCGGTGCCATCTTCAGTGAACAATGTCGATGTTTAACATTTAAAGGAAATTTTTCCCAAACTCCAAACTGGCAGCCAGAACACATCAGATGAACGTGTTTCTCTCGCATTAAGTATAATTCAAACAAATTGGAAATCTGTATAAAATATCCAGAATCAGAAAATGAAAACGTGGATCAGTCATATAATTTGGTATTGCTTAATTTGATCAAAAGATAATCCTTTGCAAATGTTAAATCAAATATGGTGCTAGGAAAATCCAAGTCACAATTTAATAAGAAATATCCTGAAAAATCACAAGGTGATATTTATTTCAGCGTCGAACATTTATTTTTATTATTTATATTATTTAATATTTTATGAGAAAAAAAATTTGCAAATGCAAAGAAGTGATAAAGGACACTAATGTTACAGCATACAGAAAATGTCAGCCAGATGACTTCAGGTGCGTTGGAACCACACCGGAACTTTGTATACCTAAAGAAAAGAAATGCGATGGTTACCTGGATTGCCGGAATGGTAGGGACGAGGAAAGATGCGAAAATAATATGAAGCCAGCCTGCCGATTGGATCAATTCAGGTGCAATACTACGCAACGCTGCGTCGAGCAAGTTGCGAAGTGCAATCACTGGGACGACTGTGGTGACAACAGCGACGAGGAACACTGTAGTAAGTTCGCGATTTTGCAATACGTCCATTTATTTATCACTTTACAATTTATCCCTTCAGCCACCATTACTTTCACACACAAATGGATAAAATTTAATTTTTTTTCTCCTATTAAAGGAGGACCCCATCCCTGGCACCTAAAAATCAGATCTAACTTTGTGAATTTTTTGGAAAAAAGTGAATAACTTGATTGAAAAACCAATTTGAGGGTTTTATTATATATATATTCTAGTGTAGAAAATAATTTTTTTATTTCGCTTGAACGACAAAATGGCGGCTTCCTGATCCAATTATGGGAACATTTTTCGTGAGACGGGTTCAAGCGGTGTACACGATTTTGGCAAAATGATGCAACTTATGCAAAGTAAAAAAAACTACACCATTTACACTGTTATAATAATCGGCTAACGTAGGGATTTTTTAAAATATTAATTTCTCTTGAAATGGCGATGGTTTAAAAAAAGCTGGCGAAAATTTGACTTTTTAACGTGAAAGCTTGAAATTTTTCCTACAAAACGTTTTTAAAAATTAATGTTCCTAAGATTTTTTGTTACTGAGTTATCATGGATTAAATAAAAGGAGTATTTTGAGACTTTGATTGCTCATACTTTGTTAAAAATCATAATATTATAATTTAAAAAAAAACAGATTTTTGAAACTGAAACATTTTTTAATCAAATAGTATAATTGCCTGAAACATATAAACATGATATAAATGAAGTAGCGCTACGAACTTTTGTTATACCTATCTATTACTATCTATGAAAATAAAACTTAAATTGTAACAATTTCTACAAAATATGATTAATTTATAAGATCTTCTCGATGATTATAAACATCGAGTGATTAAAATTTTAATTAACTTTCTTCCATTAATTTCCCCAATTTTAATTGTGTCAAATTATACAAAAGGTACTTTTTATAGCTATATAATATATATACTATACAGGGGGTCCCAAATTTTTTAACACACCACTTGTGGGTAGGTAGACCTGAATCGAAAAGTGTATCTTTTGCAATTCTTGTAATAGTTAACGATATAAATTGTTAAAGATTGCTGAATAAGCGTGTAAAATCGCATAAGACAACTTTATGATATATTTCAGAGTTTCTTATGAAATATCTTAAAGAAATTTCTCTTAAAAATACCTTAAAGTTGTTTTATACGTCAATTTTAAGCATTCTGCTCATTTTGGGCGACTAAAAAAAAACTGTAAAAATTACAAAATGTTAAAGGACTTTCGACTCAATTTAGTCCGGTCTACCTGCCTACAAGCGATGTGTCAAAAAGTTTGGGATACCTTGTATATGAAATTAAATCGCGACAGTTCGTAGAGATAATGAGAGATTTTTTGATAATACTCAGGTTTCCCACCTTGCACTAGTGATCAGTTCCGATGCGCCAATGCGCTCTGCATTCCCATAGCATATCAATGTGATAGTTATAAAGATTGCCATGATGGTTCCGATGAGAAGTCTTGCACAATGACAGCCTGTCCAGGAAACAAGTTTATGTGTCCGAAAGGTGCATCGGATGGAAAACCATTATGCATCAATCGATCGCAGCTGTGCGATGAAAAACATGATTGCGAGGATGGGGCGGACGAGGAAGCGGCATGTTGTAAGAGCAATTTAATTATATGTGTTAGATTACAATATTAAGCTCAAAAAGTTTAAAACGATCGTACATTTGTTACATCAGTTCTTTTCAACAATATCAAAAGATTATTCGTAAAATATTTCGTGAGCGCACACAAATAACAATCATTGTAGTAGTTATAAACTTGATAGAAATTATGGAAAATATTGTAACAATTAATCAATATACAGAGAAACAAAAAGATACGTATCTAAAACTCCAAGCAACAAACCTCATCAATGTTTTGAGTTTGAAATATAGATATCCGGAATTTTTTTTTTTTAATATAGACTATGGATTCTATATTTTAAATTGTATTAAATGTAGAATATATACAATATAGATTTAGGTTCACATTAAGAGACTTATAGACATTTAAAAAAACATTTTAAAGAATAAAACTTCTTTATCGTACAGCGACAAGTATGTGTGGCTCACTTGGTTGTCAACATAAATGTCAAGCCTCTCCTACTGGAGGGACTTGTTACTGTCCCGAAGGAAGAATACTTGCCAATGATTCACGGACTTGCATTGGTAAGCTATTTGACTTTTACAAATTAAAACTCTTAATCCAATATGCAATGATTTTTAGTATCTAATCATGCAATGATTGAAGAATCCTGAATTAGAAAAATTTAAGAATTTACTCATGGAGCTCGTCCACTTTTGCATCCTTTCTTCCGCATCGTCCATCAGACTTTTACCTTTCTACAGATCGAGACGAGTGCTCTGAGTGGGGCTTCTGTGAACAACTGTGCGAGAACACTGACGGCTGGTATACGTGTTATTGCGCGCCCGGTTACAATCTTCATGGACTTAACAAGTGTCGCGCCCAGAACATCTCTTTCTTGGAGCTTCTACTCGCGCAAGATCGCGCAATATGGCGATTAAGCGCGACCGGCGAGGATCGAAGAATAATCGCAAACACCACCGGCGCAAGCGGGGTGGACTACTTGTACTCGCGAAATTTGCTTTTTTGGAGCGACATGAAGACACGGAAGGTTCACTCGGAATCTCTCAACCCCGGTAGCGACACGCCAGCTAAGGTGGACATCAGTATGGCGGGTTCCTGGGGACCTGTGTCCATCGCGATAGATTGGATTGGCGAGAAACTCTACGTGGCGGATTCTATTGTGCAAAAAGTGGACGTATTCGAGCTGGATGGACGTTATCACGGAATAGTAGTAGGTTCCAATCTCACCAACCCGTCTGACATCGCGCTGGATCCCACGAAAGGCCTCATGTTCATTGCTGATAGCAAGCAGGTCCTACGCACCAACATGGATGGTACTAATGCGTTTCCTGTTGTCTCCGAAGCAGCTTATAAGGTCTCCGGCGTGGCCGTTGACATTATTGCTAAAAGGATATACTGGTGTGACTCTCTGTTGGACTACATCGAAACGGCAGACTATAGAGGACACAACAGAGTAATGATTCTTAGAGGTTCTCAAGTACCATCCGCAATCAGACTTACTCTCTTTGAAAACAGGATATTTTGGACAGATAATATCAAACAAGCAGTCATGAGTGTTGACAAGACTCAGGGAGATTATTCCATCCAAAGTGTATTTAAGGTACGAATGCGACAATCGAGTATTTCAATTTTGTCAGTGTTCATATTTGTTTAGTAATAGAACAGAAACGAAAGTCAATTTAGTCGATTTCTACTGTGGTTTGAGTAATTGATATTTTTCAATTAAATAATGATGTTACACTACGTTGTTTAATACAATATATTTACTTAAACAGTTTTTTGAGAACATTTATATTAAAGGATCTATATTAGGTTCATATTGTTATAATGTTTATAATCCTTCTTTAAGGTACGCGACGCCAAAGCTATAAAAGCCTTGCATCCACTCTCGCAACCTAGCGTCTCCAATCCCTGTGGCAATAATAATGGTGGCTGTCAACATATGTGCATCGTCACAGCCTCCAGTGATCAAAACAATCGATTAGGCTATCGTTGCGCTTGTCACATCGGATGGCGATTGGCAGGCGACATGAGGAACTGCAATTTAGTGCAGGAGTTTCTTATGTATTCACAACAGAGGTTTATTAAAGGTCGCGTACTCAATCCCGTAATGGAAGGCTTTAGCGATGCTATTCTACCAGTTGTATCCAGGCGGGCACGATTCGTTGGACTAGACTACGATGCACACGACCAATACATCTATTATAGTGATGTTCTTCAGGATGTTATATATAGAGTACACCAGAACGCGACTGGACGCGAAATCGTTCTAGCTAGTCAAAATGAAGGGGTGGAAGGGCTTGCAGTTGATTGGGCCGCAAAGAATCTGTACTACATCGATTCGCGTAAAGGTTCGTTGATGACAAAATCTTATTGAATGTTTGAGCTATTAATCTTCAATTTGGTTGATTTGTAGTATGGATTTTAGTAATTTTTTAACGATCAACTGAAACCTACAGTTAAAAAAATAAAAAGCAGACTCTATTTAGACGATGAAAATTTTGCTACTTTCTCAGGCACACTAAATGTGCTCAGCACTCGGAATGTCACCTATCGGCGAACACTACTGAAAAATTTGAAGCGTCCTCGCGCGATCGTAATTCATCCGAACCAAGGTTACATCTTCTTCTCCGAATGGGACCGTCCGGCTAACATCAGCAGGGCTCATGCTGATGGTTCCAACTTGGTTGTCTTTAGAAATCTAACTCTGGGTTGGCCAAATGGATTGGCGATCGATTTTACTGAAGATCGATTGTACTGGTGTGACGCTCTCCTGGATCACGTGCAGCACTCAAACTTGGACGGCACGGATGTGCGAACGGTGAACTCCAGACTGATACGACATCCGTTTTCCATCGCCATTCACGAGAATTGGATGTATATCACCGATTGGCGTCTTGATGCTATTATTCGATTGCATAAAGAAACTGGCGAGCAGGAAGCTATTTTGGTCCGTGAACCTGCTACTAATAGACTTTACGGCGTGAAAGTTTTTAGCCGTGATATTCAGATAACGACAAATAATCATCCTTGTACTATTAACAACGGCGGTTGCGAAAAACTTTGCTTTGCTATTCCGGATAATTCTTCGCGTTCTGACATCACGTTTCCTGGTATGCAACCAATACCGAGGCTCACTCAAGTATGTGGATGTCCTTATGGAGAACGTCTTCAAGGCAATGGTAGGAGTTGCGCAGCAGATCCTGATGGGGAACCACCTTTGCAGGCGTGTCCACATACTTGGGATTTTACTTGCGCAAACCAGAGGTGCGTAAAGATTTGACTTCTTTAATTGATAATTGAAGCTAATCGTTTACACATTCAACACTTGCAACAAAATTCTCAATAAAAAGTTTAGAAATTTTACACATTTAATTATTGTAATATATCGATAATTTAATAGAAGAGACGATGGTGTATTATGATCTTTATAGATATAATAGCCCTTTTAACATCTTCGCTATTAGATACGAAATCAAATGATTATTTATGTATCATTTGTTCAGTAGCCGTTACACTTACATGGCGCTAAAGATACCAATAAACAGTGTTTATTATAATGCATTTTTATTTTCAAGCATTTCGAAACGTTTTCAAAGTGCATTTTAGCATTTAATACATACTTCTTCGTTCTTTTTAAATTTGAGAATATTATCACACGAATACGAGTAAGAGATATACGTACACTTAAATGTCGTTATTTAACATTTTATTTAACTGTACACATTTGGAATGATGCAAAGTTATATTTTGCTAATATAACTTCCTAACCATGCTAATTGCTAATGCTTTTTTTTTCAAAATTTTCATATACAAATAATCGAGGTTGTCATTTAAAAAAAATACAGTATTTGATTACAAATTTATATATTTACCAAAAATGAATAAGTTGATTGTTCTATTGCTAAAACCTATATTGCGCGCTAATATAAAGGTGTTCACCTGTTCTTTAAAATAGAAGGAAGTGATTTTTATAAGGAATTTATTAAGTTGAACACATTTACTTTACTATGTAAATATATTTAAAATAAATTACACAAAGAATTATTATTTCAACATCTAATCTTTGATCTAATTTTTTATTCTTCTTAGTCATATATTCTTATATGTTTCTAATTTATTATTGATTAAGTTTTCAATTTGAATATTGATTATTAACCATGTTATTGTATAAAATGCAAATGGGTGCTCGTAGAAAAACATATTAGATTAATGAAAATTATTGAAACAAATAGTATACAGTATTCGATTTGAATGATTTTTCAGTTACTTCTAATAATTTTTATGCGGATCCAAAAATATTTTTCCATAAAGGAAGAAAAAATCATAATGTACCATCTTTTCCTGAACTACTGTGCTTTCGAACAGTATACTATTCATTACAAAAATAAAAACTAACACCGTTTTTTAGCCAACATATTATTTTATATTTGGTTAAATGTAAGGATCGATAGATTTCTTCCAAGTGTATTTATAAATTCAAATATTTTAATTTTTAATTGATCTCCTTTTAGATGCGTTCCGAAATCCTGGGTATGCGATGGTGAAAATGATTGTCTCGACAATAGTGACGAAATGCAAAACTGCACGAAACCGACGTGTAGCGCAAATGAGTTCCAATGCAAATCAGGTCGTTGCGTACCGATGACATTCCATTGCGATTCCGAGAATGATTGTGGTGATTATAGTGATGAGATGGGTTGCCCGAATGTGACTTGTAGCGCAAATCAATTCGCTTGTGCCAATAATCGCTGCATTCCCGCAACTTGGAAATGCGATTCCGAGAATGACTGCGGTGACAGTTCCGATGAGGGTGAATTTTGCGCAGCAAAAACTTGTTCGTACTTCCAGTTCACCTGTCCACGCTCCGGTCACTGCATACCACAGTCCTGGGTGTGCGATGGTGATAGTGATTGTTTCGACCGACAAGATGAGATGGATTGTCCACCAGTCACTTGTCTTAGTACACAATTCACATGCGCGGATCAAAAGATGTGTGTCTTAGCATCGTATAAGTGTGACGGCATTAGTGATTGCAATGATGGATCAGACGAAGTAGGCTGTCCATCATTAGCACCAGATCAGTGTAACACTGAAAAACAGTTCCAGTGTGTTAGTTCAGCTATCTGCATACCGAAAAGCTGGTACTGCGATGGTACTGCAGATTGCCCGGACAAATCCGATGAACCAGAATCATGTGGAAAGGTCGACTGTCAGACTGGATTTTTCAGGTTTGTTGTATTCATTAATTACATTTTCTTTTCTTTCAGAAAGCATCGTGGATGATAAAAATGTACATCTTATTCCTGTTTATTCAATTCATCCATATTCGATTTTATATATTCCTCAGGTGCCGAAATGAGAGATGCGTGTTCAAAGCATATATCTGTGATGGAAAAGATGATTGTGGAGATGGATCTGACGAAGACATCGAACTGCATGCATGCGCTCCTCCTATATTCAAGTGCGACTCCCAACAATGGAAGTGTCCAAACGTAAAAAATCGTTGCGTGAATATAACCAGTGTATGCGACGGCAAATTAGATTGTCCCAATGGAGCGGACGAAGGACCCGGTTGTGACACCGCCGAATGTAAGCGTCACAATGGATTCTGTACCAATGGTTGTATTTCAACTCCATTTGGTGCGCAATGCACCTGTCCGATTGGCGAGGAACTCATCAGTGACGGCTTGACATGTCAAGACATGAACGAATGCAAACCGGATGGAAGATGTTCGCAGCTCTGCTATAACACAAAGGGTAGCTACTATTGCAGCTGCGTGAATGGTTACACATTAGATGCTGATAAGCATACATGCAAGGCATTTAATCATAGTGCTGCGTTTTTGATTATTTCCAATAGACATACTATTCTGGTAGCTGATCTTCAAGATCAAGCATTAGAACGAGTTCCTATCAATGTAGAGAACGTTGTGGCGACTGCCAGTAATATGCACACAGGTACTATTTTCTGGTCGGACATGAAGTTGAAGCGAATCTCACGGTTAGATCGTGGTAGTGACCCTCAAGACATCATTAGTACTGGTTTAGATTTGGTAGAAGGTCTAGCCTACGACTGGATTGGCCAGAATCTGTACTGGTTAGACTCAAAGCTGAATACAATCGAAGTTGCTAAGGAGACTGGAGTTGGAAGAATGATTCTCGTTAAAGAGAATATTACACAGCCACGTGGAATGTGTTTAGACCCTGGTGAAGGTGCAAGATGGCTCTTCTGGACCGATTGGGGTGAAAACCCTAGAATCGAAAGAATTGGAATGGATGGCACCAATCGATCCACTATTATCAGTACAAAGATTTATTGGCCTAACGGTCTTGCGCTAGATATTGCAAATCGCAGAATATATTTTGCAGATAGCAAATTAGACTTTATCGATACTTGTAAATATGATGGCAGCGAGAGACTTCAGGTTTTAGCCAGCTCACACTATCTTCTGCATCCCCATTCACTTACTCTTTTCGAGGACACTATGTATTGGACTGATCGGCAGCTCAATCGGGTTCTCTCTGCACACAAATTTAAAGGTTCTAATCAGACGGTGGTGTCGCATTTAATTTCGCAGCCTCTTTCCATACACGTGCATCATGCAGTCCTACAACCGATCACTGCGAATCCTTGCGCCAATACATCTTGTGAACATTTATGTCTTCTATCACCTAATCCAAAAGGATATAGTTGTAAATGCCAAGTAAGTAATTACACAGATTTCAAAGTAGGAATTCTATTTATCTAGATTGAATAATTTTTTCTCTGATGTTTAAAAAGGTTGGATTTAAATTACTATCTGATGGACGTTGCATGGAAGAGGAGACACCATACTTAATGGTTCTTCGAGGTTCTCAGATCATTGACATTTCTTTGACGCCTAAAGAAATCAAGACTGGATACATAACGCCTATCGTAGGTGTGGAAGGAGGAAGATTTATCGAATATGACAGAAGAGACCGTACTATCTACTGGTTACAAAGTATAATAACTACTTTTTTTAGTATATTTCTTGTTTTGTAAAGTTTTTTTTTTTTAAGATCTAAATTCTTCAAATTTTAAGAGAGAATTTGATTGTTTATTATTTATATCAGGCAAAGATAGCGAAAACGAGAACGGTACGATTTATGCCATTCCCTATAATGGTGGCAACCGGACGGAGTTTCCAAATCCTTCTGGTGATACTGGTATTGTCGGTTCACCATCCACTATGGCACTGGATTGGCTTGGACGCAATATGTTTATCGGTAACAAATTTGCATCTAATATCGAAGCTATCAAATTAGATGGCAAAACACGTTTCCGTACAATCGTTTTATCAAACGATGGAAATAAATCATCAGTATCAAGACCAAAAGCAATGTGCGTTGATCCTATTGACGGACAAGTGTTTTGGGTGGACGAAGGAGGTTTCGGAGTGCCCCAAAAGATTGGGCGGGTTAATATGGATGGCAGCAATCCGCTAATTCTTATAAAGAATCTAGAACGCCCTGAAGCAATTACTATCGATATACCTAGCAAAACGTTATACTTCTCTTGCCAAAATCCGGTTTTTGTTAAAGCCATGTCAACGGACGGTCTGAATGTTCGTACCATTCTCACCGCGGAAAACAACATGGCAATGCCTAAGGCAATAGCTGTCCATGAATCTCGTCTATATTACTTGGACTCACTTTTTGATAAGATCGAGCGTGTTGATTTGCCTGATGGTAATAACCCAATCACTATCATTGATAACGACTCTGAGCTTCGTACTCTAACCATTTATAAAAAACGTGCGACTGGATCTCATCCTTGTCTTATAAACAACGGAGGTTGTGAACAGCTTTGTCTACCTGCATCTGGAGGTACACGCGTTTGTGCTTGCGGAATGGAATATAAGAAGGTTACGGAAACCAGATGCGAACCTTACAAGACTTTCGCAGTGGTAACTCAGCTGGATGTTGCTAGAGGTTACAGTCTCAAAGATTCCAAAGAAGCCATGATACCCATTACCGGATCTGGCCATCATATACTCCATGTTGATGTATATTACGCGGGAAACTGGATATATTGGGTGGAATTCAATCGAGGCTTTTGGAATGGTATTTTCAGGTAAAATAACACTAAAAAATGTTTCTATTATATTAATTTCTATTATATTTTAGAATACGACCCAATGGAACGGAATTGCAACAGGTAGTCAAACAAGGAATTGGTTCCAATGGAATTCGTGGTCTAGCAGTGGATTGGATAGCAGGGAATTTATACTTTGCTAATGTTTTCCCTCATGATAACTACGTAGAAGTCTGCTGGTTAGACGGTTCCAATCGAAAGGTGCTCGTGAAGATGACAACAGATGCTCCTCGGGAGTTAGCTGTGAATCCTATCAAGCGATACTTGTACTGGATCGATTACGGACAATATCCTCGAATAGGCAAAGCCTTCCTAGATGGTAGCAATTGGTCCCCTATTGTGACGACCGGTATTAGTACACCGCGCGATCTAACGATTGATCTCGCAACACACGACGTTTATTGGGTGGACTCGAAATTGGACACCATCCAAAAAGTGTCTTACACTGGTGGAAATCGAGAAATTATCCGTAGAAATGTACCAAATCCAATGGGTGTTGCCATTTTTGGCGGAGACGTCTACTGGGTTGATCGAAATTTGGCCACCGTTTTTAAGGCGAGCAAATTGAAGGGCAATACCAGCCTTCCTATTCCTGTTAGAACAAATTTACAAAAACTTAGGGACATTGCTATCTTTGACCAAAACAGTCAACCACCAGATATCACAAATCCTTGCACACAGGTAAATATGAATTGAGATATGCATAATATTTTATTTAAGAAAGTAAAACTATTTTTTTTAAGTCTAAAACTACTTTGAAAGAAACAATTAGCAAAAGTAATTTCCAAACAAAATTAAGAAGACAAATAAAAAAAATTCTTATTTTTTTCAGGTAACAAATGGCGGATGCTCTCAACTGTGCTTCGCTTTCCCGAAGGATTTCCGATGGTCGTAACTGTGAAAATGTTCAAGAATATCTGGTATTCGCCACACGAACCGAAATCCGTGCTATTAATTTAGATCCACACAACACTAACGTGCCTTTTGCACCTGTTGGGAACCTGACAAATGTAGTCGGAGTGGACTTTGATTATCAGGATAAGAAGCTGTTGTTCACTCAAATTCGTCCTTGGGCGAAGATCGCGTGGACGCCGTCAGATCGACCGTCCTCCTCCGATCTGCACACACTAATCAGTAAAGGAATTAATCCCGAAGGCATTTCATATGATTGGACTCAAAAGAAAGTATATTGGACGGATTCGTCCAATAACAGCATCTACGCAATGGACATCGACGGATCTAATTTGGTGATGATTGCACGCGTAGATCGTCCACGCGCTATTGTTGTTGATCCTTGCAACGGCTCGCTTTACTTCACGGATTGGGGTCGTTTTGGAACATCCGGGAAAATTTTCAAAACGACTATGGCGGGATCGTTGAAACGCACTATTATTGACAAAGATCTTTCGCAACCCAGTGGCCTAGCAATCGATTACGAGGATCGAATGTTATATTGGACCGATGCCGTACGTGAGAAGATCGAGCGATCTGATCTCGAAGGGAAGAACAGAGAAATTTTGGTTAGCGCTACCATCTATCCCTTTGCTATCACTGTCTACAGGGAGCATATTTATTGGACGGATCTTCAGCTTCGTGGAGTTTATCGAGCGGAGAAGCACACTGGAGCCGACAAAATCGAGTTGGTAAAGCGGTTGGAAGATTCTCCGCGAGACCTTCACATCTTTTCCGGAGGTAGACAAATATGTAGTGTTAATCCTTGCAACATCAGTAATGGCGGCTGCGATCAGTCCTGCCATCCGGGCAACAATGGTTTGCCGGAGTGCAAGTGTGACGATAACAGTAGGCTGGTGAACGAAAATAGAATGTGTGTACCAAAGAACGTCACTTGCGATGGGAACAAGTTTGCTTGTAGAAACGGCAGATGTATCTCCCGGATGTGGGCATGCGATGGCGATGATGATTGCGGTGACGAGTCCGACGAGAATACCAATTACTGCTGTAAGTGTCATAAAGCTCAAAATAAATGAATTCAAAGCAAGTATTTCTAACAATATGTTTGTTAAAAAATCTATGTAAATATTCTTCATATATTTTAGCTCATCATTCGTGCAGTCCAAATGAATTCCGTTGTAACAACGGTCGATGTATCTTCAAAACATGGAAATGCGACCATGAAAATGACTGTCGGGACGGTAGCGATGAGGAAGGTTGCGTTTACCCACCTTGCGCACCAGGAGAATTCACCTGCACTAATCACCGCTGTATCCCACAATCTCAAGTGTGCAACGGTATTAACGACTGTAAAGACAATGTTACTTCGGACGAGACACATGAGCGATGTCCTCGTAACACTACATGCCCGTTAAATCATCTCAAATGCGAAAAAACAAACATTTGTGTAGAGCCCTATTGGCTCTGCGACGGTGACAACGATTGTGGTGATAATAGTGACGAGAATCCGATTCATTGCGCTCAAAGGACCTGCCCTCAGAACAGTTTCCGATGTCCCAATCACAGGTAAAATTCTACGTTTAACGAATAACTTTAATAACGGGATATGGCTTAATTTAAAATTATTTTGAAAGTTGTAATGTCTTACGATTTTCTTGTAACAGAAAGTATTTTCTAAATACATGCGTATTGTTTAGGTGCATTCCAGCCACTTGGTATTGCGACGGAGATGATGACTGTCTAGATGGAAGTGATGAGCCTCCTGGTTATTGCCAATCCGAAGGTAGAACATGCTTTGGCGATCTATTCACATGCGACAATGGCAACTGTATTCCTAGAATTTACATCTGCGACGGAGACAACGATTGTCTAGATAATTCTGACGAAGACGAGCGCCATCAGTGCAGTAAGTTTTTTAATCATACAATACTCATCGTTCATTTGGAACTTTGATATTTATAATATTCCAATCCCGCATTATTATGATTTAAAATTACTTCCCGCTATATCTTGAGGAGTTAATTTATTTTGATTAGATGATAGAAAATGTGATGAAGAAACCGAGTTTACTTGCACCGCGAACAAGATGTGGAATCGCGCCCAATGTATCCCGAAAAAATGGCTGTGCGACGGAGATCCGGACTGTGTTGATGGGGCTGATGAGAACGTAACTTTGCACCACTGCCCATCTCCAACTCCTTGCGCCGACAATCAGTTTACGTGTAACAATGGACGATGTCTGAACCGCAGCTGGTTATGCGATCATGATAACGATTGCGGCGATGGTAGCGATGAGGGCAAGTTCTGTAATAATCAGTACAAGTCTTGCAACAGTCAAGAGTTTACTTGTCAGAACTTCAAATGCATACGCAAGCAGTTTCGCTGTGACGGCCAAGACGATTGCGGTGATCATTCGGACGAAGTAGGATGTCGTAAGTATAATAGTTTAACAATTACTGCGTTACTAGATTAATATAAAAAATTCTAGAAAAGAGAGAGATTTTTTTCAGCACTTTTATAAAGTATTTAAATTCAATTTATACATTTTGAAAAATTATATAATATAGAAATTATATAAAATATTCTGAATATTATATAAAAATTCTGAAAAATCATATGAAGAATTTTAAGAAAAAATCTAATTGTAAGAAAGAGGAATAAATGGGAAATATTGACCCCCAACTTGCGCATGAAAAAATGTGAAAATTTTGAATTTTAAGTAGATCCATTTATTTAATCTTTCTTCTTCCAATTTTCTTTTTGACGCGATATGAAGTAACAATAATAACATTAATTTTCTTTTAGCATCTAAGGGAAAGAATACAACGTGCCCGAATCCGAAGGACTTTATGTGCGCGAACGGCAACTGCATTGACTCGCAGTTAGTGTGCAACAAGGAACCAGATTGCACAGACGAGAGCGACGAGCCTCTTCACTGCAATGTGGACGAATGCGCTCGAGTCGAGATAAATCAGTGCGGGCAGAAATGCGTGGATACACCGACTAGCTTCTACTGCGAGTGCAACCCTGGCTATAAACTGCTGGCCGACGGCAAGGCCTGCGATGACATTGACGAGTGCATCGAAACGCCCCAAGTGTGCAGCCAGCAATGTGAGAACACGCCTGGTGGTTACTATTGCAAATGCAATGAGCGCTGGTATGAAAGAGAGGCTGACGAGCATACATGCAAGCGAAGGGACAATATTCAACCATGGATAGTGTTCACGAATAAGTATTACGTTAGAAACATGTCGATCGATGCGTCCAATTACAGTCTGATGCATCAAGATCTGATCAACGTTGTTGCGCTTGACGCGGATTACGCCCAGCAAATGCTATACTTCTGCGACGTTACCGCGAAAACAATATATAGGTATATTGCATGTGTTTTACCTGTTTAATGCTATCTTTGGTGAAAAAAATTCTCATATTTCATAATACTTTTAAGAATTTTTTTATATTATATTTTAAGAAATTTTGAGAAAACTTGAAAAACTCTTAACTTTTTAAAATTTTTTATAAGTTTTATTTTAGAAATTTTAGAAATCAAACTATATTTCAGGATTCAATATATGAAAACTTTTAGAAAAAATGTAAACTTTTCTAGCATTTCTACAAAAATGTTTCAATCCTTATAAAAATCTTAAAACTTTTCTAGAAGGTTATAAAATTATATAAAAATAAAAAAAAAATTGAAAATTTATATAAATATTTTGAAAATTATGTAGAATTGTAACAAATTATATAGAATTGTGAAGAATTCTAAAGAGAAAAATATTCACAAAAATATTCAAGAATAGGATGGATATCTTTTTTGTTAAAAATCGCTGATTTCATTTAAATTTTCTTTATTTATAGAGCACCAGTGAACGGTGGTGAGAGAGAACCAATTATCCGTCATGACAGTCTAGGTCTCGAGGGTATTGCTATCGATTGGATTGGTCGAAAATTGTATTGGTTGGATCGTCATGCAAAGCACTTGGACGTTGCTGAACTTGATGGCACAAACAGGAAGACTTTGCAGAGCGGAATAGCAGATCCACGTGCGATTGCCGTCCATCCTGGTGCTGGATACTTATACTTTACGTCCTGGCATCTTCAGGTGGGTTTTAGCATTTTACACTAAGTATTATAGTTCCCTTGTGGATAATTGTATCGTAGGCAAAATTATTACAAAGTTACGAAGACATAATCATAAATTACGATCTAAATTCCAGGCGTACATCGGTAAGATGGGCATGGACGGTAGCAACTTCACTCGAATTCTGACATGGGAGGATGACATCGCCTGGCCAAACGCCCTGACAATCGATTACTTCACCGATCGCATCTTCTGGGCAGACGCCCATCTAGATTACATCGCCTTCGCCGATCTCGAGGGCCACAATCGGCGGATCGTCCTATCTGGCGCTTCTGTACCACATGTGTTCGCCATCACTGTGTTTGACGACTTCATTTATTGGACTGATTGGAATCTAAAAGCGATTAGTAGGGCGGAGAAGTTCTCCGGTGCGCACCTACAAGTGCTACGCAATACCACCCATCGACCCTACGACATTCACGCCTATCATCCCCTTCGGCAGTTACCCTATAAAAATCCCTGCGCGGAAAACAACGGCGGTTGCTCGCATCTCTGTCTAATTGCACCGCCCGCTAGCTCGTATTTGCTCGAAGGATACGGCCAGCCTGGAGTCACCTCCTATAAATGTAAGTGTCCGAATCAATTCATTCTGGATAGGGACGGCAAGACATGCTTAGCGAATTGTACCGCTGGTCAGCATCGTTGTGGACCACCCGACGAGAAGTGCATTCCTTGGTATTGGAGGTAAGATATGTTTAGATTAAGTTACATTTTTTCGCCAAACAACAGAGGAATTCTAATGAAAATATATTGTATGCGTAGATGCGACGGAGAAAAGGATTGCAAGGACGGTACTGACGAATCATCGTTAAGTTGCCCGGAAAGGGTTTGTCGGCCAAGTTTCTTCCAATGCGCAAACAAAAATTGTACGCCGAGCGTGACAATTTGCGATGGAATTGACGACTGCGGTGACAAAAGTGACGAAGCTAAATGCGCCCTCGAATGCGGGGAACTAGAGTTTAAGTGTAAATCCAATGGCCGGTGCGTTCACGACTCCTGGAAATGTGATGGGGATGCCGATTGTAAAGATGGTAGCGATGAAGATCCTTCCATTTGCCGTAAGTATCATGCTACATCTCTGTCGAAAAGTATAATAATTAATAATAAAATCAATAATTTGACTGTCAAATCGCTCGTTTTTACTCAATACTAACAAGAATACATTGAAATATTTTAAAATTCTACTTAAAAGGCCATAAAAATAGGAGTGTTTAATTTGAACCAGGGGATGGTCTGATTTGGAACTATTGGTTCCAAATCGGACCGGAAAAAACGTTTTTACATTTTCCATTATAGTTCAACACAGGTGAGAGATACGTCAAAATGGTCTGAAGCAAAAATGAAGGGAATTAAATTTCCAACGGCACCTTCGGTTTTACGATCGAACTTTATTTACGCCTTATAGAAAGCAAAAACTGCAAATAGGTCCGATTCAGACCACTCTCCCTTATATTATAGTTTATCTATAGTTTTGCATTTTAAAACACGAGTTTTGATAAATATATTTCTACTTTTATTTACTTGTATAATTCATATTGCTATTTAGATCATCGTGTCTGTGATCTGAGCACTGAGTTCAGTTGCAAAAACGGCAAATGCATTCCCAAGCTGTGGGTGTGTGACTCTGACAACGATTGTGGCGACGATAGCGATGAGCCGGCGTACATGTGTCGGCAAAGAAACTGCACAACCGGATGGCAACGGTGTCCAGGACATGCAAATTACCGATGCATTCCGAAGTGGCTATTCTGCGACGGCAAAGACGATTGTCGCGACGGTTCTGACGAGCGTCCGGAGAACTGTCCGAAGTGCGACCCCAAAATGGACTTCAAGTGCGCCAATAACCGGTGCGTACCGAAACAGTGGCTGTGCGACTTCGCTGACGATTGCGGGGATGGTAGTGATGAGGCAGACGCGATGTGCAAGGATAAGTACCGCCAATGTTCCGAGTCTGAATTCAAATGCAGAAATGGCAAGTGCATCGCATCCAGATGGAGATGCGACAACGAAGACGACTGTGGTGACAATAGCGACGAGGAGCAATGTCATCAATGGGTGTGCAAAGTACGTAAATAGATTGATTAATTTATAACAGTATCTTGCATTTTAATCCCTATGTAATCCTAATTTAATTTAAATGCACCGGTAGAATATGCATTTAGACTAAATTATAAAGTTACTTTAAACAATTCAATTAATTCCTTGGCGAAAATAAAAATCCGAGCGTAAGTTGAATGTAAGAGGTGAGTAAGAGAAGCGTAAATGAAACTTCTAGGAAACAAAAATTGAAACAATGAAACGTAAAGGAGACTTTGAAAGTTTACGTTTCATTGTTTCAATTTTTGCTTCCTAAAAGCTTCATTTATGCTCTGATTTTCATTTTTGCCAGGATTATACATTTTGTATATCAGGGATTATTAAGATAAAAAATTTGTATGTAAATTTGCGCAGCATGATAGTTTCCGATGCCACAGCGGTCATTGCATCGCGTCATATCTTCATTGTGATGGAGCTCGGGACTGTCGCGATATGAGCGACGAGATCAACTGCACACCGAGATATCCCGGAGGAAGATACTGTCCGCAATCGCGGTTCCAATGTAACAACAATCTTTGCGTCTCGCTGAATGATATCTGCGATGGCACCGACGACTGCGGTGACAATTCCGATGAAAATGCTACCATGTGTGGTGAGTTTATTATCGCACCCTGGTGACAATATTTTTCATACAACTTTTTCAGAACTTTTATGTAAATTTTATAATTTTTCAAAATTTTTGTATATTTTTTAAAAAAATCTTTTAAAAAATTTCCACGCGAAGCGAGTTTCACCACACCTTCCTCCCTGCTAAGGGACATCCAATTTTCCACGCGAAGCGAGTTTCACCCCTCCTCTCCCCCTGCTTTAGGTCTGCTAGAAAAGTGTTCCAATTCGTATAAAAATGTGAGAAAGTTATAAAATTATATAGAAATTCTGAAAAATTCTGAAAAATTATATGAGAAATTCTGAGAAAAATTTTCACCAGAGATATTATGAGAATGTTTTTGGGTGATATTGCTTGATTGTTTTACAACGAGAGTAACATAATATTGTTGTGTCTTTACGTAGCAAACTTCCAGTGTGATACACACAGACGATTCCAATGTGCCAACCATAAGTGTATTGCCAGATATCAGCTGTGCGACGGGATCGATAACTGTGGCGATGGTTCTGACGAGAACAACATGACGATGTGTGTGAAACAAACTCGTCCGTGCGATCCGATCACGGAATATACCTGCGCGAACAAGAAATGTATCGAGCATCTGAAACTCTGCGATCTCGCGAACGATTGCGGCGATCTATCGGACGAGTTGGGATGTCGTAAGTTTTATTCTCATCTAGGATTGGGAATGTTACTTCATAAAAATACGTAATCGCTACCGTTACACTTTGTAAAATGTAACTCATTACTGCATTACTCGTTAATAATAATTTCAAAGAGTAACGCGTTAATAGCTCTCTCTGTTCGACTTGCTTACATTTTTTTACACTTTTTACATTTAAAATAAGATAGATATATATTTGGCGCTGAAAAGAGGGAAAGCGAAGATGCTGAGTGTAAAAAGTGTAAGCAAGTCGAACAGACCAACTGTTACTTACAATAGAAAGTAAGGATTCGTTACTTTTTTCATTACTTTTTTGTAATGTTAAAGTAAGATGTTGGATTTAAAAATTACATTAGTTTTGAATCAATATTAATTGTGAAATCAATATTAAACTTAAAATTCTAAGCAGGGTAAAAATTCAGATTAGGGAAGCATCTTCCAATGATCTTGATTTTGACATAAGTTGTCAAGGTTATGACCCTGAGTGACCTCCAACAGGTTTTAGTCGTCGCTCGTCATTCACTAAAAAGTTATTAGATAATAAAAGAAGTTTGAAAAATGATGTCCCTTTTCTACTTTATAAAACAGAAATTTTCTGCTTTAAAGTATATTTTACAACTTTCCACGTGAAGTGACTCTCACCTCACCTCCCCTCCTGCTTAGGGGTGCACGACTTTGAAAGTCGCTTCGTGTGAAAGTCGTGCGCTCCTAAGCAGGGGGGGAGGTGGGGTAGGAGTCACTTCGCGTCATCGACATAAAGGCTGTATTCCGTTTCACGCACGATGTGCATAATGTATCGTTTATCCTTGTTTAACAATCGGTGAATAACAAAGATAAAAGATGCGCATCATGCATGAAACGGAACACAACCATAGAATGGACCACCGACGGCAGTGGTGGTGGTAGAAACACAAGTAGAGTGAGAGGTAAATAAATGGATGAACGTTCTTTCTCTGTTTACTAAGCCTAAAAAAAGTAAAAGTTACTTTCCAATCCTGTTCTCATCTTCTTCGCTCCACTCGTTTTACGGTCGGAAATCATTAGATATCTATATTGTGTTTTCAGATCACAGTCATCACTGTTCGGACAATGATCACGGCGGTTGCGCACACGAATGCCACAATATCAGTGACAGCAGCTATATTTGCGTCTGCTATCCCGGTTACATAATCTCGCAGGATAATCGGAAGCACTGTGTGGACATCGACGAGTGCCAAACCGGTAACCATCAATGTTCTCACATCTGCACGAACTTGAATGGCACGTATGCCTGCTATTGCCGGCATGGTTTCCAACTATCGGACAAACACAGTGGTGTGTGCCGCGCTGAAGACGATAATGTTGTCGTGCTGTTTGCCAACGGGCCCGAACTCCGAGCCTACGATCTGCGCACCAGGGAAGAGATGGACGTGGTAGACAACGAGAAGAGGGTGCAAGCCATTGATTTTGATCCCAGAACAGAATACGTTTTCTGGATTGATTCGTATGACAATACCATTAAACGATCTTACATGGTGAACGCCAAAGAAGGCGAAGCGAAGATTGGACACGCGCAGGACCTTAATATGAAGAGTACATACCATTTAATTCTAAAATTTATTAGTTATGTTTTTTATTGAATAAATGTTCTTAATTTTTTAATAACTGTAATCCTTTAATTTTTATCCGAGATTTAGATTTTTTTAACATTGTCGATATCAAAGTTTTAGGTCATTGAAATTAAAATCTCTAAATTCCTGAATTAATATGAAATAGTCTTTAAAAGTTTTTTACAATCACATAAATATTTTTATCTGTTTATAAAGTAATTTTCACGCAGTATTTCACCAATAATATTAATTTTTATAGCTGACTCCAGGCCAACAAGTTTAGCAGTGGATTGGATCTCCGGTAATTTGTACTGGAGCGAAATCGATCAATCAGGGACGACTCCTCGTGGTCAAATTATGGTAGCTAAATCGGATGGCAGATATCGACGTAGCTTGATTACAACGAATCTCGAACAACCTACAGCAGTGGTCGTAGATCCCGAGCGAGGAGAAGTTGTGTGGGCCGACTCGGGTAATCAACCAAAGATTGAGATAGCCTGGATGGACGGAGCTAGACGCAAATCACTCGTGACAGAACGAATTGCTAGTCCTTCATCGCTCACCATCGACTATGCCATGGAGCACACACTTTATTGGTCCGATAACAAGTTAGACACCATCGAAGCGATCAGTTTGGCTGGTACCAACAGAAGAATCGTTTTGAAAGGCAGATTACTCAAGAATCCAATAGCGCTGGATGTTTTCGAGAACAACCTTTATTGGACCACTAAGCAAACAGGTGAACTTATCCGACAAGATAAATTTGGCAGAGGAGTTCCGCACATCATCATTAAGAATCTCCCTAGACCTGGAGGCGTCAGAGTCTATCATCAGCAGAGATACAATACCAGTTTGAGAGATCCATGTCATAACGATCAGTGCACTCATCTGTGCGTAACAATTCCTGGTGGCCACCGCTGTCTCTGTTCAGACAACGTTGGCCCTTTTCAACTTTTGATGAGGGGCAATGATAACGAGAGGCATTGTGACGCCACAAATGAGAGGCCTCTGCCGGCGCCCAGGATATGTCGCTGTCAAAATGGCGGACGGTGTCAAGAGCTGGACGATAAGCTGGCATGTAACTGTCGCGAAGAATTTCATGGCGAATTCTGTGAAATGGCGGCGATCGCCGCTCGAGCAGGCGGATCTACCGCTGCTATAGTTATTCCCATAGTCATATGCCTGCTGGTATTGTTTGCTGCCGCCGCGATCTTCATGGTTCTCAAGAAGCGACCATTGTAAGCAAGATAATTACAAAATTTTACAATACTACAAAATAAAAAAATGATCTTCTTTACTAAATTTAATTACTGTTTATAGTGGCAAACCCGGTGGCCTTGGTAGTCTTACAGGAGCTCAGAGTGTTTCCTTCCGCCAAGGTAGTAATGTAGAATTTGGTGCAGAAGGTCACGAAAGAATGGTAAGTTCTTTACTTACGTCGATTTTAACATACATCTTACAATTAGATAAATCGTGTATCAATGTAATAAATTATACATACATAAGTTTTTCTATTACTATGTCTATGCTTATCCTAATTACCATTATATGTTTAAAGGAACCTCTTGATGTGGAGTACAATTTGAACGACGTTACTAATAAAAACCGAGACTTCAGTAATCCAATGTACGATGCGGTGAATATGGAGAGCGGTGCCACGAATGGCACTGGCACCGGCAGTTTGTTTGAAGTACCGGCGGAAATGAAGCCTTCCAGTATACAGCATAAAGAACCCCCGCAGCTGCATTTGAAAAGAAGAGAACTAGACCCGACACCCATCGACTCGGGGAAAGATACTCAACAACTGGTCGAAGAGGACAAGTCTGAGTGCTAGGATTATAATTTCTATTTAGAAATTCCTTCAGATCTGTTGTGCTTCGAACTTGAAATGCAGAGTGGAGATGTTTCACGAGTCTGTAAAGAATATATGAAAGGACACAAACATAAATTAATTTACCAGTTTTACGTAAACACAGTGCGGATCACTACGCAATTGTACGCTCGTGTACGTTATTTATTAAGCTATTCACCGAGATGTTTTTAGTATATGTGGCGATTAATTCAAGGTTTTGTTTTATCCAATGATATCTGCGGATATGAGATTATCGAGATCTCTGGATTTCTGTAAAGGAGAATATATCAGGATTATAAATTGTTATAGAAAATAAAAGTCTTTTTTGGATGAATGGATTTATAAAACCTCGACGATAAATTCTCCAGATAAATTTCGTAATTAGATCTTTAGATTCGGAAATCTTTATATTTTATTTTTTTTTCTCTGTTTTTAATACTGAATGGAAGAAAATTTTGGATGTCGCCCCTGAATATTTTTGACAAAAGAAATATTTTTATTTAGTAGTAATGAGTCAACTTTGCATATCCTTGCATCTAAGAACTTCGACATGTTTAGGTTTTTATTTTTTTGTCTCCTCAGACTTATGAGAATCTCTGATCACAGATTTTCATAATAAATCTCTAGATCCTTCCAGCCAGGAATTGTGAACTGGCTTTAGGATCTTGAAATTTCGATCATGAGTATAGTATGGCCGCCAGATGACAACGGTCGCGAGATAAATCGATGGTATCGATTTCATAAGGGAGAATAGGACGAAAGCGAATTGCAATAGGCACAATCGTGTCATTTTTTACTAGGTGTGTGATTTTTAAGTCTTGTAAATATAATTGCCAACAAAGTATAATGTTCATGTTATCCATGTACCATAAAAGACGCAACACATCCCGTTTTTTCTCAAGGTTGCTACTTGAAGTGTAACGATAACGGCAGGACACTTTCAATAGCTAGGATGTGTATGTATATGTGTGTGTATGCGTGCATGTGCGCGTAGTGCTCGAATTGGTACACTCAATCCGTAAATAATCCTTTTAAACATTTGCCATATCTCTGTAAATTTTTTTAAACATTTCACAATCTTTATAATTTGTATTATAATAATAAGACGAATTTATACTGCAAAAGAAATATATATTATTATTGTATTCAAAAATTCGTATCCACACAAAACATTTGGGGATTAAATAAAACTTATAAAATTTCGATCCTCATTAACTTAAACATGTCTCGTTTAATTATTTTTAATGTACAGTTTGAGCACTTAGCGTACGCGTGAAATTTATTCTCAACTACATAGCAGGATCAAATTTGACTTTGAGAGAGATAGAGATTTACAAAGCTGCTCAAAGATATTAATCAATCTTGATATTTAATTTAATTCAATTCCCATTACGTTTTCTTCCTTTATGTATTATAAAATAAAGCAATTAGAGAGAGAGAGGGAGAGAGAGAGGAGGTCCAATAATATCTCTATAACAACCAATGAAAGTTCAATGGATGGTATTCCCGAGGTTAAAAATGATCCTTCTAATTAAACTACAGTAATTGAGCATTAATGATGCACGTACGTCCGTTCAAAAAGCTGTATTCTTGTGCGAAGTATTTTTGTAAGGCGTGGCGTTATATAGTTTTTTTATGTTGAGAAAATGGCTTTTTTCTTTGTTACGATGAATAAAGGCGTGCAGGCTCGAGGAGACAGATGTTTCATGTATGAACGTTATTAATGTTATTTTTTTGAATGTTATTACAGAGCACAATCGATTTTACGACAGAAAGAAACTTCTCTTGCGCGGCGAACATTATGCTTTTGAAACATTCGCCCAGCCGACAATATTGTACATTTTATTAGATTATATGAGGTCGTATCTTCCTGCAAAAGATTGCTGAATTAAAAGAAATCGACAACAATTTATTTTATAAGATTAACTTCGTAAATTTCAAAATCAGAGTGAATTATTTCAATAATTTTGTATATCTTCTTTAGCTCTCTTTGTCTTTTATTCTTTTTACTATCCCGGGAAAAAATGTTTTATATATAATTATATAAAGTTATATAAAATTACATAATGTATATAAAATTATATATAAAACATTTTTTCCTGGAATTCATTAACAGTTAGACTGTTTTGCGTTCTTAATGATTCTTAATGATTTATTCTCTTTCATAGTAATGGCAAAAAAGATCGAAATTGAAATAATCTCTATATATTTTATTATAGGATAGGGTGGGATTATTTCGTCAATTTCAACTTTAAAGTGATATGAAGATTTTTAAAAAAGTGTCTCACCGAATTACATTTTAAACGTAATTATAATTTATTATTGAACACAATATAATCTTTTGTAAATATTAAATTTATAACAGAGATTAATATGACAGAGAAAAACAAATATTTAAACTAATGCAAAATTTACATGTATCGAAATCAGTGGAGTTGTTCTGTTATTTAAGGAAAATCTTAAAAAAAAAAAACGAATAATGTAAGAAAATAATTCATTCGTATACAAAAGTTATAGCTTAAATGATATAAAATTATAAAGGTTTCTATTGAAATGACCATGAAAATGATAATGTATTTACCTTTAATTATCACAAAAACTTCAATCGTGGCAGCAAACAATTTCCTTTTGCGGTGACGCGTGCTTACGTTACTCAAACCGATTCAACACGACTACTTCTTAAAAATACAAACATGACTTTCAAATGTTAAATATGCGCTATTTAAAAACATAAATATTATCGCTGGTAGGAATAGCCCCATGGATGAAAAACCCCATCCTATCTTATTTGCAATTTATAATATTAAATATTTTTTAAATTCTTGATTATATGTATAAATGAAATAATTAAATAATTACTGATCTTATTGAAAAAGAATTGAAAGATATTTAAGCTAATTGCTCAATTATATGAAATTCAACTCTCAATCAAATGATTAATGTAAACCGAACGTCAGTTAATTCCTTTTAATGCACACATTTTTTGCAGAGTCAGTAAGCATAATTCTTCTTCCGCGCAAACTATAATTGCAGTATAACATCCTTGTATTGTAATAATTCGTTCAACAATGCAATTTCCAAGTCTTACGAGAAAAATAAATTAGTTAAATTTTTAGATTTTTTCATCTCGTAATATTATAATTTCAAAATAAGGTGTCCTTTTTTAACAATTCTGTAGATAATTTAAACATATACAAATTCCGAAGATGGAACGTTTTCGCAAGTTAATTAGTCTATAATACAAGGATATGTAATTTTATTACATATCCTTGTTAAATGATATGCATTAACCTCGATAAAGAGGAGAGATCAATGCAAGCACGTTGTACATACACGTTTCGCAAGAGCTAAGGGAAGAGAATTATTAATACTGACCTATCCTCCGCACAGATTATTATACATAAAAGAGTATATAAATAAATAAATATATATATATTTTTTGTTGCAATCGACTTTGACCTGGACAGGACTCCAGAATGTCCTAATATTATCACGATATATTAATATTTTGTGTATTCTTTTATCAAGTTGACAAAATAACAATTGTTAATATATTGTGCAAAAATATCAAACAGATACCGTCCAAGAATAAACTGTAAAGTTGATAATCCAATTTTCTTATGCTCATGCTATATCAAATGCACATGATGTGTTGCATCCTTTATGTCTGACTACACAAATTATATTTTTTTACGAGCACAATATCAGTTCCTTTATATGATTTTTATTTCACCAATATCTTCCTTCGATTAATTTTAATTATAATTTTATGTATTTTATTCAATTATATTAATATTATTGTTTAAACTGATTCCATTTCCAATCAATTGTGATTTAATTGATTACTATTTTTATAATAAAAAATTTAGACCGTTACATTTTCTACATCGACGTAACATCGATCGTTCTGTCATTTTGTCTGTTCTTGAAATTTACATTCTTTAAACTTTAATACGAGGAACTATAGAATAATTTTATACAGTGTCCCGTAATTATTGACACAACGCTTGTGGATAGCCAGGAGTAGATTAAACTGACAACGAAAAGTCCTGTACCATTTTACAATTTTCACAATAGTTAATAAATGTTAATTTTTAAAGATTGCCGAATGAGCTCGTATGCGCTTGCACTGACCGTTAATTATTGCGAAAATTGCAAAATGATAAAGGACTTTTCGACTTACAAGTTAGTTTAGTCCACTCTACCAATCCACAAGCGTTATGTCAATAATTACGGGACATCCTGTATAATACTTACGTAAGAACTTTTATACATATATGCAGTATGGAGGAATAGTGAGAATAAGCATACTTTTAATTAACTTCTCTGTTATAATGTGTACAATTTTATAAAAAGATAAGCCGTTTTCTTTATAAACTCAGTAAAAAAAACATTATAGCACTAGCAGTTTGTCAGTAACAGGAGCGTGTTTAGAGAGAGCGAGCGTAGAATGCGTCCCTGGTAAAAATTATACACAGAAAGAGATAGAAAGCGCATTCGTTTCTGACTGTTTTACTATGTATTTTTTTCCATGCAATTACCGACAGAGGCAGTAAGCAAACGGATCGGTTTCTGTACGCAACGACAGATAGTCAGATTTTAACTGTATCTGTCTGGTTCTGTGCTAGTACGGAACTCGATTCGCATATACAGGGTGTCCCAGTTTAAATAATGCATTAAGATTTCTCGAAAACTGTAGATACGGAAAAATGTTTCAAACACACACAAAAGTTGTATGGTTCGGAGAGGGACATAAGAAGGTAACATTGATTTGACCTTGGATAGCGTCGCCAAGGCCAGATCAAGGTCACATCGATTTTTTTAAATAGAACTATTTTTCATTACATTTTCTTATAGCTTATCTCGAAAGCTTTTCAAAATACTATAATAAAATATTTTTTCATTAAGTATTTTTCGAGTTATAAGACTCGAAGGTTACAGTACAGCCGGCATTAGCATTACGCAAATTGTCCGACGGCTAAAATCTCTTGAATTTTCATTTTTGTACTAAAAATTCACTTTTACGTAAAAATGAAAATAAGAGGTACAATCTCCAATGGCTTTGATCTTACGACAAATGTTATCCAGGACATGATCCTGAACAATTTTCAGAGGTTTTAGCCATCGGACAACTTGCATAATGCTAATGCCGACTGTACTGTAACTTTTGAGCCTTATAACTCGAAAAATACTTAATTAATACCGCATGAGACACAAGCAAAGAGGTTGTATACATAGAATAGGCAAGGCATAGGGGCCTCTGTAAGTGGAAATGTTATAGAATAGTTGCATATTGCAAGAGTTGTACAATTTTTTTGAAAAGCAACTTTGTATTTTCTTTATACTGATTGATTCTTCTTATTATTTTGTTCATAAAAGTATTAATAACGATTATAAAAAAATGAAAACCAATATTCAGCGATTTTTAGTAATTAATAATTCGTTAACCATTGCGAAAATTGCAAAATGGTAGAGGACTTTTAGTCCGCTTTATCTACACAAAAGCGATTGACAAAAACTTATGGGACACCCTGTATATATAAACTATTGAAAACTAAATTAAAAACTAATCAAAACTAAATAATAATATATAAAAACTCGAAAACATAAAATCGAATCATCAAATGTTACATTCATATTAGTTGCAAATAGAGATGCTATTAGTTTGATATTCTTCTATCCTTGTTGTTTACCGAACATTAAACATTAAACAAGGATAGCATGACACTTGGAGAGCACTCGGATGGAAATCTGAACACGCCCCTCAACGGAGAAAAAGAGAAAAGATGAACCGTGCAAAAATTTTAACTAACGAAGTTGACGAGATAGATCGACGACAAAAATATAAATGCGGCAATTTCAAGGAAGTTAAAATAAGAACTATAAATGAAATTTTTGGAAGTTATTTTAATTACTATTTGATATACAATATACATAATTTTATCAATTTTATATTTTATATTTTTAAGTAAAATTTCTTCAACAAGCATGAGCACAAGTAAGTTTTAATTAATAATGACTTAAAAGATTGAAACAAAGTTTCAAAGTTACAATATGTATTAATAATAACTATTATAATAATTAATTTGATACAAATATAATAATATAACAAAAGATAATAATAATTGGACATACTGAATATTAATTATCAGCGCAACAATCCATGTCAAAATCATGGTCTATTCTCAGTAGAGCTGTTCGATCCAAAACCTATATTAGTAGTCTATCCCTTACTGGAATACCAAAGTCAAGCCTATACTTTCGCATAGACAAGAGCGGCTTTAAGGTATTTTATATAAAAATTACCCAACGTTCGACAAGATAAAAGAAAATTTTGCGCAGTAGTTTATAAAAATATATAACCCTCAAAAGAGTTATAACAAAAATAAATAATTAAAAGATTGTAGTGTTAATGATAATGCGCAATATGTATACTCGTAGTGCACTTAAAATGATCATGAACTTTATTAATTATGGAATAGATTACATGTATGTGATATTTTAAATTAAGGTATACGGAAATTATCTTTCAGACTCCGAGGTATCAAAATACTTATCGTTTGGAGGCTTGCAAACCTTTCAAGAGTGAAGTTGTTGATATGATCTTAATTGATGTAATGCAGGATTATTTAGCCGATTTAAAATATCAATCTCAAGTTTGCATGCAAATCTGTCAGAGAATGTCAGAGGAAGTGCGTGACAAAATTTGTAGGGAATTTTACGATCGGTAATATATCGATCAATTAAATAAATATGAATTATAGTAATTTAAATTAGACGCACCAAGTGCATACTAATGCACATTAAAGCTCTTACACAAATTGATATAAAAAAATATCTGTTTTATATAAATATAGAAACAATTTTATTAATTGCGAAATCTGTGTAATACATTTCCCATACAGCACCGAAAGTTTTCAGAAATACCTCAGAAGTATTTCAACTGAAAAGTGAAACATTTCATAAAAATCGCGAAATATGTCTGCAACATTTTTGAGACAGTTCTGAAATAGCAAAATGTCCGCGATTCTTGCACATGAAACCTTGTTGAAAGATTGATGAAACGTTACAGAAAGAATCTGCAATCTTTTTGAAATATTATAATACAAAAAAGGTTTCAGCTATTTCTAGTACTACAAAAATGATATTTAAATATATACTTGATTGATACTTAAATAATATTTATTATGTCGACATATAATAAATTTAAATATTGTTTAAGTATCAATTAAACTATATTTTATCATTTCTGAAGTACTTAAAATTTATTAAGAGTTTCGTGATATGTTTATACAGATTACAAAACTTATTAAAATAAACTTAAAGTATCTCTAAAAAATAGTAATTATATCGCCAATTATTTTGATTAATTAATCACATTATATGTATAAGCACATATACATAATTACTATTAAAAAATCACACCTGCAGTTTCCACACAATATTATTATTCATATACAAAAGTTTTTTGCAACTAAAGTAGAACAAGTCACAATAACATCAAAATGACATTAAACTGAATCATGATTGATAAAAAAAAATTATTTTTATTAAACATTTTGGAGCCATTTTAACATCATGATAATTTTTTTGTTCAGTGTAAATACGTTTTTCAATTTATTGGATATGATAGATTTTAGAAATATTTCTATTAAAACATTTCATTGACATGTTGCAAAATCTTTTCAGAATTGTTGCAAATGAGACGTGAAAGGTTGAAACATTTTTGAAAATTTTCAGCAATGATCAGTGCTGTGTGGGTTTATTGTATTGTTTGTGGTTTTATATTTCTCAAATATTTATATTGATATTTCACTTTTACACTCTCAGATATATTAGATTAGTGTGTATTGTGTAACAGCTTCAATGTGCATCAGTAAGATCAGTACGCTAGTGAATTCATTCTTATAGTTAAGCCCAAGACACAATGCGAGGGAATAGCGATAGCGATAGGAATAACACGATTTCAATTTATCAGAAATCGGATACACCGGAATACACAGTTTCTGATAGGTTGAAACTATTGCTATTCCCTCGCATTGTGTCTTGGGCTTTATGTAAATTGAGATGCAAAAATGAAGTCCTTTTTTAGAGTAGGGTTGCATTCCAAAATTCAACTTTTTCAACTCGAGTATCATTTTATCCTTATTGGTCATCGAATATTGAATAAAGATAAAAGATGGAGTTGACAGTCAGGCCGATATTTCATGTGTCGTACGACAGGCTTTTCAAGCCTATTGATTAGCTATAGAACAGAGAGATCCGAAAATCTGTCTATCCTACAGCCAATCAACAGGCTTGAAAAGCCTTGTCGTACGACACATGAAATATCGGGTTAAAGTTGTGGAACGCACCCTAGATAAGTGTAAAGTACCTATAATAAGAATATAGCCAATATATGTGTCTGATTTTTTATTGGCTTCGCCATGTCTGGGTTGAAACCGAAAGTACGTATAGGACTGTTCCAAATTTATTGCCAGCACTGAAAATACTACAGTTTACATTGATTGCGTTCAGCAGAGAAAGCAGCTTTGCAACTGTTGTAAAATTCTTGAATATGATTGGTTTATGCATTTAGATCCAATGAGGAACTAAGAGCAAGACCAACCATATTAAAGAATTTTACAACAATTGCAAAGCTGCTTTTTCTGCTGAACGCAGCTATTATGTGCACTATAGATTTTCAATATAAAAGTATAGTATACGCAACGTAAACTGTAGATTTTCAGTGCTGGCAGTGAATTTTGGAACACAGCCTTATATTGCGTGTCGCACGCGACGAACATCACGCTGGTTTGCAGCCGGCAGTTCTAATATCGATGTTATGAACTGGCCAATCATAGAGTCCTTATAATGAGTTTTGCCAATCTTTCTAATTTGACAAAACATGGCGTCGTAAATAAAGAGGAATAGTGTGATACCTGTGATACTATAAAGATATCGTGAATTATATAGTCATTATTAATAAATAAAACGATTTTTTAATATATAATATAATATTATAAGAGGTCACAGACTGTGTAAAAGGTAAGTGAAATATATATAGAAAACAAATTATAATGCATGCTATCATAAAAATCGATTTCTAATTTTTAATATTGTATTCAATATGTCTCATAAGTAACAAATTTTGTAGAATATGTTTATACTGATAAAGATATGTTTATTCCCTTATTATTCCATTACTGTCAATTGAATAATACCGCGCGCTAAGAACAGATTCGAGATCTTATTGGTTCCGCCATATTTTGTCAGCACAATAGGATTAATGGCAACTTGGCCGGACTCTTTATTATAGGAATTCTAGCCAATCATAGCTACTTCTCTGAAGAATGGAATGACTGTGACCTCTGTTACACGGCACGCTTTTCGATGTCACAGTATAGCTATACCAGTTGCGACCACAGACTTCTATATATACTACTAGATTGCTAACTCATTTGAAAAAGTGGCCCCCGATTTTGATGTAACATTGTACGCATGCGTCGAGAACCGCTCCGCGTGACCGCGTGATATATATCTGCATGCGCACGCATCAGCACACCTATTTTGACAGGTTAACCTAATTCATATAATATAAAGGCTCTAAGAATAAATCTAATATAAAGGAATTTATATGCGCACAGAGAAGGATAGGTTGCCCCAATATTTTGCCTCTCGCATCGTTTTGCCAAACTCAGGGCCAATATATAGCTAATGTTGGGTCTATCTTGTTATGAAGTAGACTATGTCGATGTTATAAAACTGACCAATTATAGCTATTCCTCTGAAGAATAGAATGACTGTGATTGGCTAGTTTCATACATCGATGTTATAACTTCGGCGTAAAGCGTGCCGTGTAAACGTAGTGACAATCGACTGTGATGACGACTTTAAAAGTACAAATATTATAATTTCGAAACTAAAGTTTTAGGCTATTTAGACTAAAGTTTAGGATATTCATAGTCGATTCTTATTTTAAGACCCTCTTAAGTGTCTAAGGTCCTTAGAACAAAAGGAAGAAAGATTTTTAAACTTCGCTTAAAGTCAAAATAACGTTGATGCAATCAGGCCTTAGGATCACTTTAACAAACTTAATCGGCCGATTAGTCCATTGGAATTGACCAATTGCATTTATCATTTCGTTTGACGACAGATGAGATTAACCAATTCCAATGGACTAATTGGCCGATTAAGTTTGTTAAAGTGATTCTTAAGATGCTAATACAGTCCTCTGATTAGTTCGTGAAATCTTAAAACGGTCCTGAAAGTAAGAATCAACTATGAATACCGGCCTTAAATGTTACAAATTTCCATAGATTTATATTGCAATTTAATATAAAATGTTTTCATTGGCACACTGAAAAATTTCTAGGCATCGGCCGATATGAATGGACGTGCTATCGAGACGTGAACTAATGGCATACTCCGATTATTTAATACAGTAGAACCCTGATTAACCGACCTCGCATTATCCAACCCCTGGGTTATCCGACTTCGTTATCGATCGTAGCGCTACCGTACAGTGATGGAAGACGCAGCTCCTCTGAAAGATAGATGGAAGGGGTACATATACAAAAAGAGGCATACATATGTGCGTCAATGTGTGCTAGGGGATACGCACACAAAGAAGAGGATGACCTATGTACGTGCTTCTTTGTGTGTGTGTATCCCCTCTACCTATTCTTTGAGGTAGTCGCGTCTTCCATCCGGTATCATTATTTCAATGTACACGCCATATCTGTTCGTTTCGTTCGTCCTGTAAACACGTGCAATGGCCCCGAAACGCAAGAAAGTCTGTATTCCACTCGAAACAAAGCTTCGAGCTCTTAAACGCATTGATAGAGGAGAGTGTCATAAAAAGGTTGCTGCGAGGTTTGGTGTTGGGCGAGTCACCGTCGGTGACTGGATACGCAATCGTGCGAAATTGCTGGCGTGGAAGGAGAAAACGAAAGCATCTAATGAACGTAAAGCAATGAAGTTTACAGAACACACGAAAGTGGAAGAAGCATTATTTTTATGGTTTGTGCAACAAAGAGAAAAAGGTGCTCCGATTTCAGGATCAATATTACAGGCAAAAGCTTTGTCACTATATTCGCATTTCCCAGATGAAGCTGAGAAAGAGGAATGTTTTGCAGCCAGCAATGGCTGGCTTGATAGATGGAAAAAGAGATATAGCATACGACTTATGCAATTTAATACTCGTGGAGAAAAATTCTTTGAAGACGATGACGTTGTGAACGTTTTCAAAGAAAAGTTTAAAAAGACGATCAAAAGAGGAGGTTATTCTTTGGAACAGATTTATAATTGTGACGAAATAAGTTTGAATTACAAAATGTTACCTAATAAAATCTTGGCATGGCATGAAGAATCGTTAGTTCCGAGTAACAACCGAAACAAGGAAAAAATAACCATATTAGCATGTAGTAATGCTTCTGGTAATCATAAACTGCATCTTACGGTCATTGGAAAATATGCAAATCCTCGGGCATTAAGAAATCTAACAGCTTCAACAATGCCAGTTTACTATAAGCACCAGAAAAATGTATGGATGGACATTACGATTTTCAAATTGTGGTTCCATAAACAATTTGTACCCAAGGTTGAGAGACATTTGAAGAAGATGAAACTTCCGAGGAAGGCCATTTTGTTTATCGATAATGCACCTGCACATCCAAATGCAGCTGCGTTATATGATGGCGATATCATTGTGAGATTCTTTCCAACTAACGTGCAGGCATCATTGATCCAGCCCTTGGAGCAAGGTGTTTTGGAACACTTAAAGCGGCTATACCGATTTCATCTCTTAACATTTCTTTTAGAGGCAAGTGAAAGCGGCCAAAAATTGACCGATACTCTAGAGAAAGTCAACCTAAAGAAAGTGGTGTTTTGGATAGCTCAAGCATGGAAGGAGATAAAATCAGAAATTTTGAGAAAGTCATGGAATAAGCTTTTCAACTTTTCTGAGAAAGATAAGGACTCAGAAAATACCGACTTACGTAAACAAAAAGAGGAATTACGAAATAAATTGTTTGAAATGGCAAAGTCCCTCCTTGGACCGGAACAAGTTATGGAAACAAACATTGAAGAATGGATAACAGGCGACGACAGAGAATTAGATTATACGGATGCAGAGATAGTGGCCATTCTCGAACAAAAATCCTCAGAAGAGTCATCGTCAGAATCTGATGATGAGGTAGTTGAGCCGGTTGAGCGGAGAATTTCTCACTCAGATGCTGTGTCCGCTTTTAAAATTGTATTGGCGTATGTAGAACAAGAAGAGACATCATCAGACGACGTGTGTACGTTGAAAAAATGGCGAGATATTGCAGCGAAAAACAGATCAGCAGCACTCCGAGAAACTAAAAGATCTTCTAAATCATAGAGAATCCATCTATATCTATACTACATATATATTTATATATTTGATCTTCCTATATATATATATATATATTGTACCAACGAATTATTATATTTCAAGAATTATTATGTTTAAGATTTTAAGAAGAACAGTATTGATTGTACTTAAAGATGTAATTAAAGAACAGAATTGACTATGTTTCAAGATGTAATTAAAATAATTTCTATCTAAAATGTCTGTTTTTTTAATAAAATAAAAATGATCTTTTCATATTAGGTCAAATAATCAAAGTTCTACTGTTATATTTTATTTCTACTATTATATTTTAGTTCTGTAAAAGTGTGCTTTTAAAATGTTTATTATTTATGCTATTTGAGTATTAAAAATCCACATTTTATCCGAGAAACTATTTCAGCCTATTTTATTGTTGCTTCCAGATACAAAGTTGTGGTTATTATGTCGATCATCCAAAAGTTAGGACAAAATGTGCAAATAAATTTTGGTAAGTTGTGGGACGTTCAGAGAGACACGTACTCAACTCATATAATTGAAACTGCAGAATTTGCTGCGATCGGTCTCGTAGTGGGGACTTATTACGAGTAAACAAGTATTTAAAAAAAAAAGATCGGTGTGAGAGCTTTTGTGATGATGAACAATAAGTCCTTGAACATACATTAAACAAAAATAGTGTTTTAGACAAAATTTAAAAAATGAAAACGTACAAATAAAATTAATTAAAGACGAATTAGTGGAAAAATATGCTGTATGCATAATAATTAATTTGATCGAATGTTCGCCGATATTATGCCTGAAGAAAGGATCATTGATCCACACTCACAATTAGATCACGTGTGTTTCACATTTTTCTTTATTGTTATTAAATTAATATATATATCATTCGTATATATTTATTTATATATTTATATGTATTTATATATTTATATATTTATATGTGTATGTATATAACAGCACAAGTACAATGTAATGTTATGATTATTAATAATAATCGAAGGATACCGATGATTATAGTGAGAACCGAGGGTAAAATAATTATTGCAATGATATTAACAATGTCAATCATAATAATGATAATGATGGTGATTTAATAATAATAAGTTGATCGATCCTTTTAATTAATACAGTCGTATATTCCCTTAAAGTCCGTCCTTAATACTTATATCGCGCTTTTATAGTTACAGGGATACAGAAAAATAATACCGCGCGGCTGTGGTGGAATGTTCTTTTTTTAAGTCGTATATAATATACATATATATGTATAATATTTATATAAAAGAGGCGCGAGAGCCTTAATTAATTAATTACAAGCTAGCGCTGCCGCCCGTTTTATTTACACCGCAAAAATTAAGCGAATTTTAAGAAAAAGACGTACAAAAATCCATTATGCGAAATTGAATCATTAATCTTTGAAGTCACAACTCGGTACGAATGTAACGCAAAACTTCTTGCGCTTGCATGCTCTTATTTGCATAAGAATGCAAATTTTATTAAAATTTTTTAAGAGTCCTAAACTTGTAATATGTTTTGCTTCATATTCTTAATTCATAATTTCGTATTTTACATTACTTTACTTGTTATATCCATAGAAAAATTCACAGAAACAGAGGAAAATTTAAAAATATTTCGCCATTTAATGAACTGAATTACACTATGTGTTTTAATAAATCGGAAGTACAAAAAAATAGCCCCAGTTGTTTAATAACCAACTCAAGCTTTGTTCGAAATCGAAATAGAATACAAAGGGATGAAAAAGCTGTCGAAAAGCGTTATGTTAGACAACTTCAATAAAATATTGAAAAATATCTACTTAAAAACAATACTATTAAGTGTTTAGCCGATTCTTAGCTATAAAAACTAAGATTCTTATTTCGCAAAAAAGAATTTTCGTTAATCCCCCTCCAAATTCGCCTATCTTTCGCGGGGTTCCTTCGTAATTATTAGGATTAATCGTAGCTTTACTTACAATCCTACCTGCCGATCAATTTTACACGCACGAGCTGCACTATGTAAATCCTTGGTCCATTTTTGACGCATACGTTTATTTACAAGGGCGGTGATTCGCCTCATCGCAAAAATTACAAGTCAACCGCGCGATCGGAGATTTGTGAAGCTTACCAAGAAAATTTTTCTGCTTTATCCTTTTGTAAAATATAAAATATAAATAATATATACAAATTATAAATAAAACAAAAAATATGTTATATATATATATAATATATAAGATTATAAAAAAATATGTCTCTTTCATAATAAAAAATAGTTGATGATAAAAAATGATAAATGAATTCTTAATAATTATATAAGGTATTCATCGTAATTTGTAAGTTTTAAACAAGCGTAAGATTTATCGTAAAGAAAAACGAAGAAATAAATAAAAAGAATACATACAAGTTCGTAAAACAAACCTGTTTCCAAAAATTTTTCAAATTACTAAACATTTACAATTCCTCTCTTTCGTATAAATATAAAATATTATCTATTATTATTTACAAAAGCCAAACTTTTATTGGCACTATGTAATGATCTTTTCAAACTGTCGGTATCTTGGAAACTATATGCCAATTAAATTAAAAGAAAGTTTGAGAACTCGATTCTATTCAAAATGTAATTATTTGAAATTCTATCCCCTCCTATTCTTTTACTTGCTTATAATTCAAAAATTATTAAGATTCTGATGGATTATTACAAACTCTCTATTTGACTTCTACAATTGATAGAGACATTGCGCAACTTTTGAAACATAGATTGAGACCTATACAACAAATGTAAAACTTTTGCCATGTGCAAACATAAGATACATAAAATTAAAAGGCTTGTCTGATCGCGCAATTTGCCCGTGATTTTTGGCTTCTACAACAACCACAATCGGGATGAAACTACCCTCTTTTTCCCTCTTTCTCACTCTCTTCTCTTGCCTCCGCGAGGGAAGGCGAGACATTCCACCTCGCCGTGATCGGTATGGAATTATCGAAAGTTCTCAATTTATTTATCTCCATCATGTGTATACGTGTACGTGTTTATGTATATGATCGTTTATATGCACTTTGTGTATATCGTATGTGTATGTGTGTGTATATGTATATGTCTGTTGCATGCTATTATCTGTATATAACACATTTACAATAATAACAATACGTTGCTCGTCAACGATGATCCACCTTAACTCGCGTATGTATACGTTTATATATATATTTATAATATTTATATATATAATCCGAAAAAAAGTTTAATAGGGCTATCGATCACCCCACACACGCGCGCGCACATATACACCACATATACACACACGTATACACATACACGCATACACACACCCAGACATACACGCAAAAAAAAAACTTCCTCTCTGTTTCATTCTCTTCTGTTTCTTCGCTCGATCATATCACAAAGTTTCCAAATATATAATTTGGATTAATTGCTGGAGCAATAGCAATGACAATCATAGTAATCGGTATGATGATGCTTGGAAATGACGTTTTTGTTACAGTCATGGTTGCAATTCGCACGTATACATATTATGCTAATGTATAATGTATAACCCGGCGAAATACAAAATTTGGCAAAGCGCCACAGCGGACGTTGCACAGTCCTTTCAACTACTTTGTAAAAAAAGTGTAAGAATTATAAGGTTAAAAGAACAAATTAACAATAATTAGCATATAGATAGAAATATTATATGTGGAAGAAGATAAATGTGTGTGTGAAAAAATTTTTTCCTCTAATAATCTCAATCGCAAATTTTGTATCTATTGAATTTTAGCATTTTCCTATTCATCAATATATTTCCTCGAAATTCTTTTGTCGTTTAAATCGAATAATAAAACGAGCACTCTTGCACTTTTGTTCGAATCGACATAATCGTATTTAAGCATAATTTTAAAAATTTGTGCTAAAATAATTGTAAGACAATTTATATAAAATGGAATATGCGCGCGTATATGTACACTACCCCCGAAAAATTTCCGCACATTGCCGTTTCTCGTTATTTTAGGTATATTTAAGTAAATAAGCATTTGATTATATTTAAAAAACAATGATTTGCGAATTACAACTGTATTTGTTCTGCAATATGGTACAATCATCTTTGATTTAATTCACAATGCTACGGTAAGTTTAAAGCTTCAAAAATTTCGTTACCATGCTGGAAATTTTTCGGGGATAGTATACATATACATACAATAAATGGAATAAAATAGGGATTGAAACTCCTATGATTTTCCGTTACTACACGTAAATATAGAAAAAGCGCTTCCATTTTCACGTAATGTTAACATCGAAATAACATGGTTTCAATCCCCAGAACAAAATCGTCAAATTATTTCGCGCGAATGTCTCGCATATCTCTTTCACACTGCCTCTCTTCTATTCTCTCACATTCTCTTACGCTGTCGTCGCAAATATATATACAGACTTCGAAATTGATCAAGAATTCTAATATTCGTGCCTCCCTTTCTCTCGTTCTCTCTCACGCCGTTATAAAAAATTGATTCGTTTCGCCTTAAATCGTTAACACTTTCCTTCCGCTTCCTCTGCCTCAGACCTCCCCTTCCCTCCTATCCTCGATGAGGAGTTAATCATCTGGATATCAACCGGACTCACAATAATTTTTCGCAATATCGCATGCATCCCATATTTTGTTGTAGGTTATTATTATGTATAATAATAACCATAATTAAAATTTTGTAATATTCGGCATTATCAAAATATAATGTAAAATTTGTTTTATTTAAAATTATATTAAAATCTTGTATATTAGAAAAAGAAATTTTTAATGTCGTATTTAGGCATACGAATCTCGATGTTAAAATATCGCATAGGATTGCATTAGTTATCAATATTATATTATTACTCTAATTAAATTAATACTGTTACATAATATTAAAATTCGTTTTACATAAAAAAATTAGAACTGCCAAAATAAAATACAAAGTAATTAAATTATGATTAAGATAATCTAAAATTTTGTATTATAGTATTAAATTAAATTAATAAAATTATTTTATCAAAGAAGAAATATTAATAAATGTAATATATATATATATTTATATATCAAAATATAATTCTATTAATATTAATTACATGAAAGCAATTGAAAATAACGTTAATTAAAGTAAATGTCAAGTTAAAATTTCGTAATAAAAATTTGGCAAATATTATGTCACATGCTTTAATATATTATAATTTCATAATATATATATATATATGTTTTGCTTCATTTCTATTTTAAATAATTATTTAATTATAAATTATATATTTTACAATTATGAAATCTATGTAATTGTTCAAATATTTGATGTAATAATCCGTCGTATTTAAGACGTCTTTTGTAATTGCGATTAAATACCAACATATAATAAAAATTAATCAATTCTTTTAACTTTTTGAAATTTTATTTTATCGATATATGAATCATAATATTTTGTGTCAAAAATTATAAAACATTCATTTAAAACATCTGTCTCTCTAATAATTATTTAAAGCTATTTTCATAATTCAAAAAAGCACTATAAAACGAAAAAAAATGTTGGAAATGTTTTGATGAGAAATTATGTGCATATCTCTCAATTTCTTTTTATATAAATATGCCAAGTTGAAATTCGCGAATGTTTCGCACGATCGAGCGAGCAGTTGACTGATATCCATATGATGAACATTCACTGATCGTTCCTGCAGGAAGGCTCGCGGCCATCGTCATTACGGCCGTCGCGGTGCTACGAAAAATATTTCCAAGGTCAAGCCATCACAGACAATAGTTCCGGATGTCGGAGGTGCGGGGGACTATATCGTGCAGAGACGAAAGACGTGCGCACTTTCAAGGTTCTCCCTAAAGTTAGCTTACTAAAGTCGCTCTTACAATGGTAACAAGACTTGATCCTATTTACAACACTGGCTCTCTCCTCTTCCATTATCCTGTTAACACCTCGAGGAGATGGATGCTAACCGTGCCAAACTCTGCGAGATTCCAAATCCACGGAGCATCTATTCGTCATCGTCACGGGACATCTAAGACCCGCGTATATATTTACACTCCGTCGGCGATTCAGAGTTCTGGGCTCCCTCAAGGCCCGCTGGGCCCCAGCCAGCTCACATCGGGAGCCACTCACTACGCTGGGACTTAATAATGTTAAGGCATCGTCGTGCGTATCGACGAACACGAGTTCCTCTCTAACGTTCGTTGGCAGTAGCGAAAATGTCGGTCGGGATCCATCACCTTCACCCGCTCGATCCAGGCACTATCAAACCCCCATGTCCCCGAACGCACCATGATATCACTCTTAATAACGCAGAACGATCGAAAAATGATCGTGAAATTTTCAAAGTTAGGAAAATTCGGAAACTCTAGACCTTTGAAGGTAGAACTTGAGTTTGCGAAATTTCAGAAGCTCGGTGATTTGAATAGTGTCATGGAAGCGCAGAGAGAGTCTCCAAGTAATAAGATTATCTTCAAAGTTTGCGGATCACAACTAGGATAATGCAAATCTGATGATTCTCGAAGCTCGATGAGATCATTAAATATCGATTGAGGGTTAACAAAACGTTTATTTTCATTTTTCCTCCAGTTCTATCAGAGATAAATTCTACTATCTTTTTTAGTTTGTTTGAAAATTCAAGATTTCTCGTATGAAATTTGTTTCCATTTCTTGGTTTCTACAATGAAGGAAAATATTTATTAACTTTTTCTTTCGTAATCTTTTTGAAAACCGAAGAAACAACTTTTTTTCTGATATTTCTTCCAGATAGAATAAGGGAAAATTTTTATTGACCTTCTTCCAATTTCTTCAGGAATTCCAAAAAAATTCATTACATTTAGCTTCCTCAAAAATTCTGCGTTTAACTTCTTTAAAGAATAAAAAAATTTTTCATATTTTTTTCGATATTTCTTAAAGATTCGACAAATATCTTTTCTGACTGTTTTTAAAGAACCTTCTTCTGCAGCTTCGTACAATTAAGACTTTCGATGATTTTGGAGATTTTAAACTGTGGTTAACGAAAAAGTCTTTTTTTATTTAGTTTCGATTGATCTTGTGGTTTCAGTGTCGTCAGAACGAGCGCGGCGAATGGTAATGGCATAATATTGTAGTGATGATGAGGAGCGTAAAGTCGGGGGCCGAGCGGAACAATTTCGCGCTCGACTGTGAACCGCGGCTCCGTATGTCATACTGGCTCCTCTCGCTTGAAATTGATGTTCTGGGAGGCGCAAAAGTCACGGGTGAACGGCACGCAATTGAACAGTTTGCACACCTCACATTCGTACACCGGTACGTTGTAAAAGAGGGCGAGTAACAAGGCGAACAGGCCCACAATCAGAATCATGCAGACCCAAATCAATAAGATCTTCCGTCTACGGTCGTAATGGCCAAATGAGATAAAGGGCATCAGTGCATAGGCCGCCAAAAAGCCGAAGATGAAGCCAAATAGATGCGCGTAATTATCTATCCATGGCAGGATACCCAGCGTTAATAGTCCCAACAAAATCAGGATCAGTTTAGATAATGTACGACGCGGGTGCTTCAGCATTGGCCAGCAATGCAGCACTTCGACCACCAGCGTGGCAAGCAGAGCGAAATGTGCGCCAGCTGGACCAACCTACAAATAAAATGAATAATATTAACGACAACAAATGTTATTGATGCGCACATCTAAAAAAATGATAAACTTCCACAAATACCTATGCGTTAATCGATTTAATAAACTTTTGTGTTTCATACATAAAAAGAAATAAGAGAAAAGGGAGGGAGAGAAAAAGGAGAGAGAGATAGAGAGAGAGAAAGGGGGGGAGATTTTATAGCAATATCTCAATGTTAAACAGACAATTGCCCATAAATTGTTAATTGTAATATTGTTATTTAATAAATATTGCATAATCTTGATAGAAGACAAAAAAAACTATATACAATATATATATGTACGTATATATAATATATATCTGTCTCGGGGGTGTCTTAAACTTCGCGTGACACTCATTGATAACTGATTACTAAAATTATGTAAAGACAAAAATTCTAATATTAAAATATCGAAGCTACCGTAGTTTTTAAATAAGAAGGGTTTAAAATTAGAGCTAGTTGAAATATCCAAATATCCAACATTCGCTCGCTTAGACATGGCATATAAAATAATGATTCACCATAACTTTGAATGATTCCCTCAACACATAGTTCCTTTTTTCTACGTGATTCTACATTTCAAATAAAAAAAACCGCTATATGAGCCAAATTGGAGGCAGTCCAATGAATACTGTTCAGCAATCTACTAGTTAAATCATATATGAATATATATATTTATAAGTAATATAAGTATATATACACATACATACAGAATGTCCCGAATTTAAATGCCCAAACTTCGGGAGCGATTATAGCGATTATAGGGATAAACTAAGAGAAAAAGTCCTTTAGAGATATGCTCGTTTTTGCTTCGTTTTGAAGAAAATAGCAAAAAAAGACAAAATGTAGTTTTCATCTTTGTATTTATTTATTACTTATTATTCATTCACACTTATTTATTTGTGTTGTCACTTAATTAAAGTAGATATTGTTCAAAATGTTGGCCTTTTGCAGCAATGCACGCATTGCATCTTGTATGGACAACTCGTGTTGCAGTCAAACACTGATCTAGTCAACGTAATGATTCGTCGATCCAGCACTTTTCTGTCTGAAAATCGGCGCGCATACTCTCGCACTGCTTCTGAAGTATTATCGCTGAAGTCGTACACAGAAACAATAATATTCCACTTTAAAAATAATGATATTCCAAAAATTATATTTGTCTTTTTGCAATTTTTTCCAAAACAAAGCAAAAACGAGTATATCTCTAAAGGATTTTTGTTCTTAGTTTATATCGATTCCTTATACGCTACAAATTTAGCCATTTAAATTCGGAACACCCTGTGTATACCCAGATGGCCAAGCGTGATTTAGTATATTCGACAAATTAATGTACTGTAGTTGTTGTAAAGTTGCCGTCAATTTGCTGATATCGAAATCTTATGTGCAATCTGAATTAGCAACATAGGAGTAAATAGACATCATCTGCAGTTTATGAAATTTCAAGAGCAATCTCTGGTGAAAATTTTTCTCATAATTTTTATACGAATTGGAACATTTTTCAAAAATACTCAAAAATATTCAGAAAGTTTACATCTTTTCTCAGAATTTTTCATACAAGTGAATTCTGAAATATTCTGAAAGTTCTTATCCCATAATTTTAAAAAAGTATTTTTTAATTTTTTTTAGATTTTGTAACATTTTCAGAAATTATACTTACAAAAACTTTTAGACTTATATCTTACGATATTTCATAAGTAACATATATGAAAAATTCTGAGAAACATTTGTCAAGATCAATACCATTGGAAGTTATACCTCTTATTTTCATGTATATAATTATGTATAACTATATATAACGTTAATATATATATATATATAAGTTATGTACTCAAGAACATCTACCATGGAACAAGTCGAAATGGATTCCGATCGGAATTATTTAATTATTCCCTAGATTTCTATTCTTGTGTTTTCTAGGGAAAACGGAATAATACCGATCGGAATTCATTCCGACATGTTTCATGATAGGTATTCAGATCGATTTAAATAAAAATGACAAATCTTGCTCGATTTCTGCTGCCAATCAGCCGTCAGGTTATGTCAGTAGGCTCATTTGCTCGATTTCTGCCATCAATCTGTTAGCTTTATCAGCAGATCCATAACCAAATACGGACACAGATAGCTATGGTTTTGTAGTGGGAATCTATTCGAGTTTACTGCTAATTAGACCGAAATTTTTTAGCATTTTGCTATCAGTGGAGAGTTGAAGTCATCTTATTTAAAAAGTTGAATTTGTCTCATCATCTTTCTAAATTTTTTATTACTATTGTTAAAACGTAATTAAGAGGATCCTATAGTCGTCCGTTTTATTTTTTATCGACTAAACGCAATAAGTTTTGTGTTGAAATTCCCTTTTTTATATAGAGTAGAAAAATTTTTTTTCAGTTTAATTAAAGTGTATGCATTAATACATGTCTGTGCAATGAAGTTTATACCGAGATTAGACAAAATTTTTGAAATTAAGATCTCTCTTCACTATTTTTTAGAATGCGTTCCATTTGACGCTCGTAACGCTCATGGAGTTATGTCATCCTTGTTCATCAAATGCTGAATAAGGACAAATAATGCTCGCGAGCGTTGTGAACCTCAAATGAAACGCACCCTTAGTCCAAATATGGCATTTAAAGTTGTGAACATTGTGATTATATTTGCTTGACATAAAAGCTTTGCAATCTGTATTTACAAAATGTAGTTCACAGCCTAATAGTTCACATGAACGAACACACACCGTCGAGTTTTTAGAATTAGACTTAGCCTAATTCGATGCGTACGTACACATATGCATGAATTTTTGTAATGCATTTTCGTATCGAATTAGGCTATTGATGTATATACTATATGTATATACTATAGTATATACTATAGTAATGTGTCAATCAAGAACCCGTACTGAAAAGTTTTTTCAGTTCCAATTATGTTTTAATAAAATATTGAATAAATATTACGATTTCAGTTTCGGTTTTTAATTAATAAATAATTAAAAAATATATTATTTAATATATATACAATATTTTATATATGTACTGTGTATAGGTACACATATGCAGAAATCACAATTGCAACGCTAATATGATTAGCGTAAGAGGAAAAGGGGGGAGAAAAGAAAGACAATAACAATGAAATTAAATTAATTAATAACTTATAGACTTTTTAAATTAATATCACACAACAAAGACAAAAATTCAAAAAGGCTATAGGAGTCAACCTCTGGTTGTTGAAGATTTCGAGAAATATATTACATTAATACCATCTGATTTCACACGTTTCAACTCCTATTTGAGTCATTTTCAGCGTTACAACGTTAAGTATAGCAATTAAAAAAGAGAAAGAGTTAGAAAGAGAGGGAAGGAGAAGAGAGGGACAGGAAAGAGAGGGGAGGGAGAGAGAGAGAGAGAGAGAGAGAGAGAGAGATAAGGAAGAAAATTTTTTAACTTTCTCTAATAACTCGTAGATGGATACCATGTCCGCATTTAACAAAGATACATTCTGTCCCAAGTCACCTTCATCTACGGTAGTTTAAGTACTTACTTCTGCCCTGTAAGGGACGAATATTGCGCTGGCCAAGTTCCCAGCAAGAGCACCAATAAAGTAGATTAAAGCGATGCGCAACGAGCCTGTCAGTTTTTCCAAATCTCTCATCAGAAAATATTGGATCAGCAACGTAATTATCAAATGGACGATTCTGAAAAATTTATATTGAAATAAACACATAAATTAAGAGTTCCTGCTTTTTAAATTAATTTATTCGGACTAATCAGTTCATTTTATTACGTTTTAATAGGAAAATAAATGTTCTTTTTTAATTGAATTAATGACAAATTGATTTTACTTACTAGGATGAATTTAATGGAATAAATAAACTTCTCAAAATTTTCTTTTTGGATTAATTAATATGAAATCAATCACAGATAAATTTTACAATTAAATAAACGCATGAAATTAATGCATTTTATTTCTTTAAAATAAATCTCATAAAATGCGATTTGTCATCAACTATTACCCGGCATGAAGAAAAATAGTAGTAAAGAGTCTGTAGAACTGGTCTGGCCATTCTGGATGCAGGAACGGTATCATTCCGCAGACATCGTGCAAACACTCCACCTGGGAGCACAGGGACGCTTCCTCGTGAAAGTAACCGTGGACAAAATCGCAGTACTCTTTCGTGGTGATCCGACACATCCCGTGAATCCCGATACAACATGGGTGGCCGATTACCTCGCACACCATGTGCTCCGCCATCTTATCCTTGTAACGACCGATCGGAAAATTGGCGTTGCCCCGTTGACCCCCGTTTTTACTGACAAAAATTTTTGGGTATTTTTCTTTTTTGCAACCATTTTAATCATCGCAAATAACAGTTTTATTTTTACAAGCTTAAATATTTTCGCAAATAGTTTTGTTTCGTGTGAAAGTATTTTATCATTTGCACTGGAGAATGAATACACACGAATGAATTCACAAATGAATGCACTTGGAAGATTGAAGAAAACTTACCTGAAGCGTTGGTTAAAGGGATTAGTTTTCCGACAAATTGGCCACTTGGTGATGTCGTCTGGCCACTCGTAAGGTGCGATGCTTGCCGGGGCATCGCAAAACTTGGGATCCAGTCCACAAACTGATCCACTGATGCGACCGCCAGGCCCGCTGTCTCCAGGTCCCCACTTCTTCCAGGTTGATATTGTATTCTGCGAGATTGAATATAATTGCAATTAATTTCATTGCTAGCGAAGAGAGAATTTCTAAGACTTTATGATATCATTGCGGATACATTCAGCAAAATACATAATAGTGGTAGCAGTTATAAAAGTGACAACTACACAAGTTTTATATCAAGAAGATCAATTAAGAGAAATAAATCTATTTTCGGTTAAAGCGGATTTTAGTGCTTAAATATTTCTCATAATAAATTTATATATATATTCAATTCTACAAACTGCGCACCGAAACCTTTTTCGATCTTAAAACGCAAACATAAAAAGAACTAGAGTGGAAACATCACATTTAAATTAATTAGCAAATATTATCGAAGCCTCAGTGGTTAAACGGTGAGAATTCGTGCACGGGGAATATGAAAAATGTGGGTTTAAATCCCAGCTGAGACAATATTTTTTGCAATAAATTAAATTATTTACAGCTCTTAAGATGCTTAAATACCAAATTAAAATCTTTCTAAAATGCTTATTATAGCTTATAAAAAATTATTAAATTGCTTATCAATTTAATATATAATATTACTACTCTAATTCTGTTCATAACTGCGTTTCAAGACCAAAAAAGATTTTAGTGCGCGATTTGCAAAATTGGATATGTATGTAAATTCACTCTGAAATATCTATAGTTCGAGAATCAGTGAACATTTTGCATTCGTACGATTTCAGCAAACTGATTTATTAATTTTATCGTTATTTTTATGCTTAAGAATGCTAATGACGCAAAAAATATTCACTGGTTCCCGGGCTGTTAAGCATTATGATCCGCTTTGATCGAAAATAGATTTTTTTTTCTTAATTGATTTATTTTCATCGGTTTAATATAAATTGTAATTGTTTTTATATGTAAAATTATAATGTACACTGAATAAACTGTTTTATAGTTATTGCAATTATAAAATGGTCTATGCAAATATGTGTACGTTAATTCTACATATAAAACTAGTATAATTGTCATATATATATATTTATTTAGCCATCATTATATTTTTTTCTGAGTGTAGCAATCTTTTAGATTGAAACATGCGTAAATTAATAACAAAATGTGCGCAACTTATTAACCAAATAAATTATATAGCAAAAATTACACATATATATTTATATACATATATTATTGTATACATGTATTTATATACATACTTTAAAGTTTTTAAGTGTTATACGGTATGATATATGTATATACATATAAAACACAAAAAAATTTTTTTTTCATTAAATTGAGACAACATTGACATACAATACATAAAGTTCGTGTTTATGTTTATACAAAAAAAAAGGTTTCACATCGATCTTATGGAAATGTGTCTTCCGGTTACACTATCTGGAATTGAAGTACGTTCCCCTATAATCTTTTCTGTAACTTTGACAACAGATTATGGCCGCAAATAAGAAACATACTTTGTTATTGCTGGTACTGTTAGTACATTTCTACCAAATATGCAACAACCTTGTTGGCAAAGTATATGACAGAGAAGCGGTGAAAAGCGAGTAGGTCTGTTCAACGCGTTGATAACCAATTGACAGCAGATCTTAAGCAATTTTGCTATTACAAAAGTGTCAGTGTTTTTCACGAAAGAATGCATTATCTGTTCGTCAAAATATATTTGGCACAATTTTGTTGGCGCGTTAGACAACAGATTTGACCTGCATTTGGCATCAACCTGTCATCACATTGCTGTTATCAAATTTGTTCTGGTGTTGGTTTCAATTTGACTTCAAGATATGTTCTTCAAATATGGTTTACATTGGAAATCCTATTGCGGACACAGTAGGCTCTAGTTTTGACATATTATTCCGCTGGAATTTATTGCCAATTTTATATTATAGTATCTTGCATATAAAATGTTTGCTGGGTTATTGTCTTCGATGTTCAAACAAAATTCTCAATAGGGGCTCACCAAGTTCAATACTTTTTAGTCTAGAAACGTTTTAGAACGTAGGAAATCTATGGTTGTACCATGCTTTTCACAAATCATATGAACGAAGAAACAATGTGCAATTCTTAGAATTGGACTTAGACGTCAAATGTTATTGTTATACGAAAATTTATGTGTATGTGCGCGTGATCAAATTTTGATATAGTAGTATGTAGCGATGTGTCAGTAATACGTATAAATCGTTTGTGTGTAAGTCCTATTTACTATGATTAATCGTCTTTAGGATCCCTTTAAGGTGATGCTGAAGTTGTCTTTTTACCGATAAAAATACCATTTCTAATTAAGTACTTTATATTTAGTTTCATAGAATTATAAAATTCCTTTTCCACGATTATAAAATACGCATGTTATTAATGTATCTGGCTCTGGTGTATTATATCTGTGTTCAAAGCAGGAAAAAATTTAAAAAGTACAGATTTCTATATTCATTTTTATCTCAATATGACGACTAACCGGACTAACGCTGTCAATTTATCAAAGCATTTATTTTGTGGAAAGGTTATGCGGGTTATGTGATTGAAATAAAGACAAAGCCTGATGTAAAATAAAGAAATAAATATATATGAGTCGTTATAATTAGGTTTAGAAGCCTAAACAAATTACGCTCGCGAGCATCATTTGTCTTTGTTTATCATTTGATAAACAATAAGGATGGAATGATTCCACGAGAGTTGTGAGCGTTAAATGGAACGCAGCCATAGTGATATGTTGATGTCTCATAAATCATATGGTATGATTGTATTGTAAATCATACGTGTGTAAATTATATTTGACCGGTAAATAAAACAGTGCAACTCCAGCATTCGCTTAAACATCTCTGGACAGAAAAGTACTGAATTTAGAGAATTATGCCTATATTGAGACTTTTGTTTGGGACGTCGAGGACAACAACATACTTCAATTTCAGCCAATTTAACTACACATTTCCATAAGATATATCTGTGCAGGGTCCTTTCAATTCAAGTAATGAAAAATTGCGACGCTCACAATGCAATAAATTAAAAATATTTTTTCTTTTTTTCACTCAAGTGCTTTTTCTGAAGCTAAAGAATCAAAATAAAAATTACGTAGTTTACCATAGCAGTGGATCTCAGTCCCCGGACCTGTTGGGCGCGCATGGAAGAAAATTTTATTATTATGAACATACATGGCCGTGAAGAGCTAGCGGGATGTTATAAATGTTTAAAAAACCGGGAAACTTACAGAACAATCTGCTTTGCTGGATTGAACGCAGCCGGAATCGTCATTCCTGATGCAACAAGCAGTGTCCCGTTCTCTTTCCCGCCATACATCGATCTCCTTTAGTATCTTGATGTCACGACGCATACACGGTGCGAACTTGGCGCCAAGATGGATCAGATCTGCGGCCCTAGGCCCTAGCCAGAAGTTTGCGGGTTCTTGATAGTCGACTTGTTGTAACGATAGACTTGTTACAAGAACCTGGACACAATTCAATTATTTTCTCAATCATATTCAACCCTCACTGATTGTGAGTGTAAGAATCTAATATCATCCTCTCATTTCTTATTTAACGAACAAAAACAATGCTTATAAATATTTAAATATAGCTTGAAATATTTTAAACAACTGCAACCGTATATCTTAATGTAAAAATTTTCATAACATTAAAAAAAATTTTTTATATTTTAAACATAAAGATTTCTGAAAAAAAAAAAAACTTAAAGTCATTTAGATTTTGTTTTGGGCATATATAAAAAAAACAAAATTTTGTCATAAATAAAAATTTAAAGCATTATTGTAGTTGTAATTTAAAGTGATCATTCTTCTTATTATATTCTGCAAGGATTGAATAGACTTAACATAAGCTTTGATACAGTGTAAATAAAAAGAAAGCTTATCTCCTACTGTGCACATAAATGTTTGAATTTATTCTTAGCAAGATTAGTTTTTTAATAAACGTAATGAAATTCCAAACAAAGTTTTTAAGAAATGAATTACAATCGCAAATAATTATAATCAATAAATAGTAATCATTTCTATCTGCTCACCAATCCAGATCGATGGTTGAGATCCATTCCAACAGGACCAAATCCGTAACACGCCAGCGATATTATCAGAATCAATACTTGCACAGTAGTGATCCAGTACGTGAAATACGGCCGATGATCTTCAAAATTGTCCAACTGCTTCTTTATGTCCGGTTTGTGCGCAACGCTTTTCCGAAAAGATCGCCTGGAATAACAGGGAAAAAATTTTAATAACTCACAAAGCTATTAATATGTTTCGTTTGCTATAATCTCTATTTTGTTAATGGACAAAACATTTTCTCTACAATAATATCCATAATATGCGATATTTATTCCACTAATAAATTTTATTATGAATGCCATAATTGATTGATGTTAATTCGATTAATCATTTTTTGCTGGAATAGTAATGATATAATATTTTATATAATCGTAATTATATAATTATTTTGCAGTGTTGGGTAGTAACTAGTTAAAACGTTAAAAGTTAAAAGTTAAAAACAAAAGTTAAAAAGTTAATAACTTTTAACTTAACTTAGTTAATTTTAAATGCATTAAATTTTAACTTAAATTAAGTTACTTTTAAACGTTAACTTTTTAATTTTTTTTAAGTTAAAAATTTTTTTGATCTCTTTTAAATGCCTTAGAAAAATAATAAAGTATAATAAGACTAAGGACATATATTCGTAATCCATTCATATTTTAAGTCCATCTTAAGTAATTTCTTAAGAAACGCTAATACAGCCCTTTGATTGGCTTATGCCTTATATAATAAGCCTTGGGATTTATAATAGGTTTTAAGCCTTAAGTCATAAGGAATTGACCAATTACAGTCGAATGCGAGAAGAATATTTAACTGTAATTGGTCCATTTATTATGGCTTAAGGCTTATTAAAAACCTAAAAAGTTATGTTATATCATATGTGAATAAAAAAATTAAAAATTTAATTTACTTAATAATCTATATTGTAGTTGTTATTTAATCTCATTTTTTAAAAAATTAGGACATTTTGACCTCAAAAATAATTTTTTTCGAAATTAACTTTTTTTAAACTTAAGTTAATTCAATATTAACTTAACTTTCGGTAAATTAATTTTTTATTCCTTCAACTTTTAACTTAACTTTATTAATTTTGTAAAGCCATTAACTTTAACTCTCTTTATTCAGTTAAACAAAAAACATTAACTTACCCAACCCTGTTATTTTGTAATTACAATATTGTGTAAAATAACACTCAGAGAAGAAAAGAGTGTTTTTTTTATAGTGATAGCACTTATATAGGTGACAACTATATAAATTTTATACGTAGAATTAAAATACAAAAAAAGTTGAATAAACTATTTTATAAAGAAAATTATAATAATGACATAATTTAATTTAGAAGAAAAGCTGTATGATAGATTAATTAATAAAATTTACTTTACTAATATTCTGTCTAAAGTGTATCTTATGAAAACTATATGGATTTCACTTTTTCTTGGAACGCTTTATATCTTATATAGTCTGACACAGTCAGTTAATTAGTTTTCAATTAAGACAGTGTAGCTTTCACAAGAGTTTAATTTATTTCAGACTTTGCAATAAGGAATTTAATATAAATGTACCCAAAGAAGCGACCGACAATGCCCATCCCGTATCGTCGCCGATTACTGTTGTCAAAGACACGATCGATCGTGCTACGGGAGATCCTCGTGGCTCCGGCTATCTCTCGGCTGCGAAGAGTCACCCCCTCCTCTTGTGGCACCCTTGTACCCTCCGCCGGAGGCGCGTCGTACTTCGACCTGCTCCAACTTGTTTTTCTGTAATCTCTTTCTTGTTGTACATGTTTGCGCGTTTGTCGGTCAACGACAAATCTACTTTACGAATTGCTTTTGTTTGAGTACGAATCGTTTTGCGATCATCCAAATCACGTATAGCCTTTGCAATGTCTAAATGTCAATAGCTCTTGGATTGTGAGAATTCAAAGGCAAACAAACTCTTAGAAATTTGAAGTTTAAAGATACACTGTTAGAAATGTTTGCGATTTCACAACACTTTAACTATACATAAATTCAGTAAATTTTCGATACTTGTACACTGTTAAAAATATTTATGAAGAGAGAGAGAGAGAATTTACAATACTTCTACAATAAAAATGTGCAGTAAATTTATAAATTATGTTATGTTTGATTGCGATTTCACAATATTTGTAAATTTACAATAGATATTTGCTATTTTACAAAACTGGCACGCCGCAGATGTGTATTAGAGAATTGCGCATACTTCGAGGTCGCGAACTGACTGGACCTATGGGTTTCCCTGCAATCGTTTCCGTCCATGTGATCGCCTATAGTCAGCTCATCTCGTGTAAGTTGTACCCCATGTGACAGTCTCTGTTGTATCTCACAACGTATACAATAAATTATTATTGTAACTATAGCCGAAGTGTGTTACTAACAATAAGTGTAAATATAAACTCTTTCTTATCCTGACAACTTTTGCATGGAAAAAACGCTACGGTAATTGCCACATACCGACACCGTTTTGCAATTCGAACGCTGCCTATCGAGCACCACCAATACTAATTCAGAAACCTGATTTTGGTCATATTTCTGAAAGCATAATTCGTCTTTTAGTCTCTATTCTTAATGGATAAAAATTTCCACTTTTGTTGTGATTTCACAACAGAAATTTCTAACAGTGTACACAATAGGATCTTGCTTTTCATTTAATCTATATGTAATTGATCTTCTTATCTCCATGACATTTAGGCAAACATTATTTCCGATATTTGTTAAATTAGTCATTAGAAGATATGATATTTGGGTTGCTTTTAGAACTATTAACTGTTAAAATGCTATTTATTAGCTTCCGAAGCTGTAATTAATCTTAGAACACCTTCCGAAAAATTCTGAAAACACATCAATTCTAGAAAACACATATCTAGAAAACTCATTATAACTTTGATAGGCTATAATTTCAGTTCAGATTAATACTTATAGACTCTTTTTTATTTTGAAGCTCTGAGATTTAGGTATATATCTGCATAGGTAATATCAAAAGTTTTATATTTTAAGATATAAAATAAAACTTTCCCTTTCTTTTTCTTTGTGTATGAAGCAATAAGCGAAATTTCAATTAGATCTGGGAGACCCACGTATGTGTTCTTCTAGAGCTAATTTTAACTTATTAAAATTTGATATACAATAGTTTGATGGCTTAATACTTTAAAGATAACTATATTTAACTTTCCGTTGGAGAACTTGATTAGGAATTAGAGAAAGGAACTCTCACTTAGAGAGTAAGGAATCCCAGAAAATGCAGCGCAAGATAGTGCCTAACGGCTCTAGCTTCTCTCTATTCAAGATCGTTGTATATGGCGACGAGTCACACACTTTTCTAAGTGCTCCTGACTAGCAAAATACAGCGGATCTAGACTAGACGAGGTCGATAAACAATCTATCTCAAATGAGCAGCCTATCAGAGATAAAATCGAATTCTGCTCATAGAACCACACATAATCTCGGAACTGGACTGTCTATAAAGGAAAAGATCCAGCAGAAGAAAAACATGACTTAAGAAAACCAATATTATTAGACTCCCCGTATGGAACATAAGATCTTAGAATGCTAATGATCAAGAAATTATTGTGGAAACCAAAGAAAATAACATAGACATCTGCTGTCTCTCAGAAATTAAGAGGAAAAGAAAAGATATACAAATAATGGATGACTTAGTCTTTATATATAGTGGAAAAGAAAAACAACAAATAGCAACAGCAAAGGTTGGGATGCTTCTATGAAAGCATTTGCAACCGCTTATAGATGAGATAAAGTATGTAAGCCCGAGAATTCTGTCAGAGATCGAGTCACATTTGATGTGTAAGGTAAATCGTTGCACATTCTTAATGTCTACGCTCTCGACATTATCTTTTTTTTTAAAACCAGGGAAGAAAGAGTGTCGTTCTATGAAGACCAATCTAATACCTAAATCTAATACCTGACAAGTGCAGTATCGTTATATTGAGCGATCTGAATGTACATATCGGCAGTGACGTATCGGCACCAAGAGTAAAGCAAAAATTTAATGAGGAACCCTGTAACACGCGCGCGATAACGTCAACTTACTGGTAGATTTACTGGTATCAAAACAGATTGCGAATCAATAACACGTTTTTCCATAAACTACAATATAAATACACATTCGAGAATTCTGAGGACAGGAAGTCTATCATCGACTATGGCAATAACTAATTGGGAAGTGCCAATGCAAGTATTGGATATTAGATTCTTCAACTTCACCGACATCGGCAAAGAAAGGGATTTAGGCAGAATAGATCCACGATAGATGCAATATTTTTTGTGCGTCAAATAGTCGAAAAAGCAATCAAATAGTCAAGGCCAACCTATCTATGTTTCGTAGAGCCTTCGATCGAGTTAGACTATTGGATGTCGTGGAAATTCTCGAGTTTTGTTGTTCGTTTATCTCAGCATCTTGTGCAACCTCGTCTCCCGCACGCGCGAACTTCTTTTGCACCCGAACCAATAAACCGACAAACTATGTCCGAGCAAAAGTCAGGTAATTAAAAAATCATAGAAGACATCACTTTCCCCGGATAACGAATGGGGAACAAATCCCTGATATTATGCTACACTGACAATGCTATCCTCATAGCTGAAGAAGAAGATGATCTGCAACGCATGCTACACAGTCTCATGAACACTGCGAAAAAATACAATATAAAGATATCCACCAAATCCATAGTAAAAAACGGCAACGTTGCAAGCTAGAGGTCGAAAGAAACGTGATTGAACAAGTGAGCTTTAACTACTTAGGCGTCAACATCTCTAGCAGTGGAAATTAAGAGGATGGCACGCAGTAAACACTCAAGTGAGCAAGGGTATAAGGAGTGCTAAAGGATATAGTATTGAAGAATCAAAACCTAACAGAAATCAAAGTTCGAGTGTACAAGACAATTGTCAGACGAATATTAACATACGGGACCGAAACAGAAGACAAAGCAGTTCAGCCGCATTACAGAAATAAGTATTTTACGAACAACAACCGAGAAGACCAAAAACGACAGAGTAAGAAATAAAGAGATTAGAGAAAAATGCGGAATATTAGACATTGTCAAATTCATCAGAGATCGGAGAAGGGAATGGAACAATCATATCAAGGAGGCTGATGACACACGCTTAATAAAAATAGCAAGAAACTATAAGTTAATAAACAAACGGCCCCCTGGAAGACCGCCGAAGAGATGGGCCGAGAACTGGAAGTCATCGTATATCAATCGTTCTCAATAGAGAACCAAGAATACAACGCGTGAAGAAAAACAGGCAATGTCTATAACAAAAGAAGAAAAAAAGAAAAAAAAGAAGGGAAAGAACTCTCACCTGGAAATATAGTGGTCCCTCGTGATCGAACGGGGTCGCCTGACTTGTCCGTCGACCGTCGTTCTGTCATCCTTTTGTTGTGCGAACCTACACAAAGAAAGCACTTAATGTCTCACTATCCAAAAATTAAAAAAAATCTAACAATTCTAATTTCTCTCTAAAAAATTTCTAAAAGGTTATAGAATTTTAAGGATCGACAGAAAAAACAATGTAGGTATCTATCGAAAATGAATTTCTGTTCAACCAAATTATAATTAAAATACTAAGAAAATCGGAATTGCGATATTCTTAGTATATATACAGGATGTCCCACGGAAAGGTATTGAAACTAATCAGCTCATTAAAAATTGAAGACTTTCCTCTTTTCAGCGCAATTTTTATTTTTTCAATAAACTGAATAAAGTTCGAAAGTGACAGCTGATTAGTTTCAACATCTTTTTGTGGGATACCCTGTATATTAGGAAAATCGTTCGCAGGTCCGTACAAAGCGATTTTTTTAGAAAAAAAAAACAAAATAAAAATTCGTTTTGATATATGCACTATGCAGTTGAGATGCAGATAATTTTATTAATTGTAATATTTTAAAAACCAAATTATAAAATCTGGCTCTATACATCTTTGTAAAAATAAGAAGTCGAAGAAGTCTCAAGACACAATATTACTTTTACGAGACAAAATATGATTTAATTCGATTATATCTATATCGTGAGTAAAGAAGAAATAATTTCATTTATTATATTATAATATTTTTAAAAGCCAAATTTCAAAATTCGACTCTGTAGAATCTTTAAATCTTTAAATTTTCGTAAAAAGAAAGAAATTAAAAAAGCCATATAACAAAAATAAGCGACGCCAAGTGCATAAAAATATAAAACGAGCTACTTAACCGCTTAACGTGTGAACTTTCATACAATGTCTTCTCTAATATAATATTATATTAAATTATCAGAATGAATATTAATGCGCATTCATTCATTCATTCGATGGCGCAACATCCCAAAGTCCAAGCAGGGTTGATACTTCTTGTATGTATGCCCATAATGCGCAGGTTGTACACAGACATACGGGACCCACAATTTAACGCCGGTTTCGAACAGCAGTTTAAGAGGTTTTCTTGGCAATAAATACTCTTGATGGTTTGCCAAACCGCCGAAGAGGAGCTACGAGCGCGTGAAAATTTTTTGGATCTGCCGGGGATCGAATTCTAGCATGGTAGACTCATGTCACGCGTTGTCCACCATGCTACGTTCGTGTGTACTTTATTAATGCGTATAAATATGTAATAATTATTTATGTACACGAGACAGAGAGAGAGAGAGAGAGTAGAGAGAGAGAGAGAGAGAGAGAGCTCAAGAAGAAAAGCTTGTGGAAGAACGAGAGTATAAAAGAGAGAAAGTGAGAGCAAGGAGAGAACGAGAAAAGGCGAGAGAAAGTGAAGGCAAAAGAGGGCAGGAGACGGCGAGAGAGCACGAGAGGTAAAGAGAGAGAGAGAAAGAAAGAGTGGAAGGGAGGGAGGTACTCGACATGCATTTTTTCTTTTTTTAAAGAAGTTTTTTTAGGGATTTCACTGTTTCTTGTAAATTTTTGAAAATGTAATAATATAGAATTTAAATCTTTTAAAAATGAAGAGATCATAGTAATAATAATTTATATTTATTGAATATTAGATTGATAATATATAAAAATAAAAAGTAAATTATTATAGTCACTTTCAGTCTATCTTATGCGTCTTGCATGATGAAATACTTGGCTAATAGTATTTATTTCATATCTATTTTTGAGAAGAAGAGTGTAATATTCGATACCTTTTTTATGCACTTGACTTGTATATTTTTTCTTTTTTAAAAAAGTTTTTTAGGGTATTTTTCTTTTACGAGACAAAATATGGTAAAATACACATATGTATATCTATGTCGTGAATGAGATGTAGATGTAATTGGTCCATCACTACCGGCTCAATTACGACGTTCTTAAATATCTGACACATTGCAGAATTCTTTAATCTCATAAGACCTACCCAACTAACTCTTCGGTACTAATCCCCTCGCGATCCTGCGTAGTTTCGAGAATATTTATTATTTTAACGCCGACCTCTTCATCTTTGACCAGTCCGCTGGGAGTCTGATCGACTTGCGTCTGCGATTGTTGAGATGACGGCGGAAGCGGAAGGGGCGGCGGTGGCGGCGGGGGCCTCTCAAAGAAGGACTCGTCTTCGTCCTGGCCGCTGTCAGGCCTGTCCTCGGGATCTGTCCTCGACAGATACGCGATCGTGCTCGGCGGGAAGCTGCGTGATTCCGGACGTGATTGCGAGCGCTCGCGAGGACGCTGCCTTGTCAATGACTGAGAACATACGTGTTTCGATTAAACAGGATCACGATATTCATATTTTTGAAAATTATCTGGATACTTTCGTCAAAAGTACCAATTTCTTTACACTTCTGTTATCAGTGATAATGATCACAAAAGAATTTCTCACGAATGCAGAGGAAAAATGATGTTAGGGTGACCAGATCTAATCTAGGTAAACTAGGACATTCCTGATTAAAAAGTAGTACAAAGGTAGGACACTAAGCCTTAAAAGTAGGACAAAAAACAAGACATTTTAGGTTAAATTGTAGTATAAGAATAAGTAATATATTTAAATTCAAAAGTAGAAGAAAAAGAGTACATTTAAATTCTAAGAATGATAAAAACATATATTTAGTATTTGCAAAAAAATAGCTTTAAATATAATAATACCTTATAATATAATAATACCTAATAATTTTTTCAAATATTTTATCACAGATACAGTAATGATCTAGTGATTAGCTTACTATGTAATTCATGTGCGATGGGCTTAATAACTTCCGGTCCCCTCGCTCTCTCTCAAAATGAGTACCAAAAAGAGTACACCCCGGACACGCTGAAAACCCGGCCGGACGTCTCCGGACGCTTTAAAAAAAGAGTACATGTTCGGGAAAAACCGGACGTCTGGTCACCCTAGATGTTGTATTAACAAATATGCCATGCTCTTGTCTTAATAAAGTGTTATTTGTTTCATTAATATTGCTATCAAAAATTAACAAGATTATTTTTAGACTGTTGTTAGTTAATGCTGTTAATCCTTTATATAGAGATTAAATAGTTCTTAAAGATAAAAAATGAGCAACAGCAAATTGGAAAAAAATAAAGGATCTAGTGAAACAAGTATGATAAAACTACCCCTAAAAATTATTCAGCAAAATAGCCATATTTGAAGTGACTTATAGTGAGTAAATGCGCTATGTAATTTTCCAACTTCTTAAATCTGCCCGTTAAGATGCTGCGAGGTTGAGTTGAAAAAATTAAAATAGTTAGATATATCTTACAATTGATTAGACAGTGCTTACATATTTCGGTATGAATTTATATGTACATATATCTATGCAATTCCGCAAACCGCCGCGCGCGCCGAAGTTTTTTTTAGTCTTGAAATCTGAGATTCATCAATAAAAAATAAATTTCATTTAAAAATAAAGTTTATTCTTTATCGATAAATCTCAAGTGTCTACTGAAGAAACTAAATAATTTTCGCTAACCCGATTTCATAACTAACAAGCGTGATTTCTTAAATGTTGATAGATTCAACAGAATGGTTGAGGCACGCGAGCTGTCTTACGGTAACGTTAAGAGAAGCAAACCGTTAGAAATCGACGTTCAAAGTTTCGTGGCAATTGCTAACTGCGCTACATCCTAGTTATGGTTTCGATACCACTAATAAACTGTCAGAGCTGTCGAAAGCACACTCATACGCTGTTCAACCGATCGTCCATTCGCTGACACCTACTACTGGCTGCTACCAGTCAGTAGTAAGTGCAAACCAGACGCACTCGTGTCTGACCATGCACTTCCCGTCATCCCGAAACTTTGTAAAACTAGCGGTATTAAACGGTAATTTAAGTTCGCAACTTTCTCTGATATGTTGTTTCTTCGATTGTTAGGTATGTCTTTTGACTAACGAGATGACGTCTTTGTAGGGTGAATCCATGCGTATATACGATGCCGTAAAATAAGCTAATAAAAATTTTATCAATGATATGCACAGAAAGAAGTTTTTGTGCACTTTTTACCGCGCTAACTCCAAATTAGCCCTTTGAATTTATTATTTTTTATATACAATCACAAGGAATTCAATTAACTTATTTCTTGTTACTCTTAAGAATGACTTTGTTGAAACACGTAAAAATTAAGTATTATTAAATGTTTGTTAATTTAATTTGTATTACGTACTCCAGCTTCAGTTTACGACTGTGTTTCAAGACTAATAATCGATACACAATTTATTTAAACTGGAAATTGTTAAGATTCACATAAAAATATTATTAGGTATCCATTTTGACCAAATATGGCCTTCTTCGCTTATTTGTGTTGAACATTTATCGGTTCATTTTTAATTATTATTACAAAAATTATATTAAATAGAAATTTGAAAATAATTATGTTGGACCATCAAAATAATTATGTAGCGCGCTTAAACATGATGATGCTGCAAAAGTTTTGACATTCTAGCAAGTTTGAGCGTCAAATATAATTATTTAAATAGTCCAATATAATTATTTTTAGGTTTATATCTAGATAAACTTTTAGACACTTCAGTAAAACCATTTTTTTCCCACTCTTTCATAAATTTTAAGCCAAAATCTTCTCTTGAAATCTTTCTATAAGAAATTTGTTTAATTGATATCGAAGCGATAATGAAAAATCAAATGCTTTCAATTTTGGAAAACAGCCTGGTACATTTTTCAAAATACTCCGTTCAATTGCGAGGGTGACAATTAACGACCGAGAACCATGCCGCAACAATATAAAATCCAATCGGAAGGGCTCGAAGCAATAAATAGGACGAATGTTAATTCCCGCAAGCCGTGCACGAAATTAAATTCCGTTGGGTTCACAGAGGCATAGTCCCGCTTTCGAAATTTTTCTATTTTAATGGGTCCGCAATTATAAAAAAATACACCTCGCATTTATATTCTTTGCCCGTAAAATATCCCAAATATATGACATAAATATCTCAAAATGTACAACATAAATTCTTTAACAAATAAAGATATAAGATATTTATTTCAACTAAATTATTAGACTGAAGATAAATTCAAAGTTATTATTCAACGTGATTACATTATTGACTCGTCATTAATATTTCAATTTTATGACACTTTTTTGTTTGTTTGTTATAAGAAAAATACCTAATAATATTCATCAGATTTTAACAACTAAATAGAAATTTTATTTATGTTTTTATTTTCATTAATTCCTAAAGGTGACACAATACACTTAACAGAAAGTCAATTATGTGAAATTAAAAAAACTTTTTTTATTTATCAAAATTAAATTAAATCCCATCCAAATGGAATGACAAACTGTGAAGTTTTTATTGAAAGCTGTTGAAAAGAAGACAAGGAAATTACCTTTTAAAAGATCTGATTTGACGGTAATGATTCGGCAATAATTCGAGACCTGATTAATTCGTACCGACGATATTATTAGATTACATTATTGGCTCACCAATGATATCGATCAACGATGATGGCAAACGTGTAATGAGCATTCACTGGAAAATCCATCATTTTGCGAGCATATAATTAAACTCAGATCTGCATAATCCGGTATTAACGACTACGTCGGCAGATGCGACCACGCAGTTGCTACTTCGAAATGCAGATAATGCATGTATTAAGCATTATATCCATCTTGACGTTTCTATTAGGCCTACAGAGATGTTAAAATTTACAGAATAAGAAATATCGATACTCATATATTTTTCACACACACATACACACACACACACACATATATCTAATCAAAATCTTTTTAAAAGTAGGTATCACTAACAAAGAACCCAAAAATTTCTAAAAATCTGAAACTTTGCAGAAATAAAATACATACGAAACTAATTATAACAATTTTTTGTTTTGGCCAATAAACATAAAGAATGGAAACATCCCATCAAAGGTCTGATTTTCTATATCCCTGTTAATATCTCAGAAACAGTGTAAAAAGATATTGAAAAAATATTAAGTACAAAAGTTCATAGTGTTCTCCATGTCTACAATATTATAAAACAATAAAAAAGTTTTTAAAATATTTCATCACTATTTTGTTACCCGATTTTGCGAAGCGTTTGGAAGAATAAATATTTATAACATATTATGAAAATGATCTCATGTGCTAATCTTGCAAAACGCTGTATTACATTATTTATAATATACGTGGGAAATTAAATAAAGTTTAACATTATATTTTATCTACAACGAATATCTATTATTTGCTGTATGTTTCAAATACTTTAATGTTATTATATTATTATACATAATACTTTATAAAATATATAATTTATATAATATTATTGTTATAATCGGTACCTATAACCGAATAATAAATAGTTTAATTGAATAATTAATTAAAATTCCATGTAAAAAGTAGATCGTCTGGTAACTGCAGGGTAATGACCCGAAAGTTGTCTAAAAGACTTGAAAATCAATTTTCCGCTACCGGGAGATGCATTCTAAACGGAAATAAGTCGTATTAAGAACGATTGGGAAATTAGAATGCAACGAAAAAATACGATGATTCTATTGTTTGTTGCGACCGATTCCGTGTATGTACCTATATTGTAACAGATTCGGGAATTGTCAAATGCGATCGATCAGCATCGATCGCATTTAGGTAAAACGATCATCGAAAATAGCTTGATCAGTTGAGCAAAATACGATTCGCAATCAGCAGATCGAGTGCTATATAGTGCTACGATGAAGGCGGACAGAGTCGCATTATCTACTGTCATCCTACGAGTCACTCGAGTAAACATAACGCACGAGTTGCTAGTTATGCGAAGTAACGTGAGTTCAATAAAATTGTAACTACCGATAAAAATACCTCTGTAAAAATCACGACATAGCATTACTAAAATTAACATTAGTATAAAATATAATATAACTGTGAAACGCGAACTTTAATCTTTTGTAAGATATAATTGTAGATATCCGAATTAAAGTGAAATGAAAAACAGTGGCTTATTTTTCGATCCCGTCCTGGGAACTTAATTTGTGCTCTAGCACTCAAGTATACAACATTATACATATATAATTTATATAATAGATATATTATTATAAAATATAAAATATAATATTTTATAAAATTATTATAATTTTTATTATAATTATAATGTTTCGATATTAAAGATTTATTTCACATTTAAAAAATCATAATCTTCAATTTATACAAAGGATTTGTAAAACATTTTATATTTGGACATTTTAGATTTTATTAATTAAATTTCCTTGATTATCTTTCTGTTGCGTAGCGTCTCATATATGAAATACTTCTTATACATATTATGCACGGAAAAAACTGTTACGGTTGCCACGACCAAAAGCCGTCCATCAATACATTTTTTGGTTAAAAAATTATAATAAAATTATAATAAAAAATTATAATACAGTTATGATAACCGTAAGATAATTGGCATACCTTAACGATTGTGGCTGTAAAGATATGTCCATCTTACGGTTATCAAAACCAAATACATATATTAAATAGCAAATCAATACAGAAGAGAAGACTAAAATGACTAAAATGTTGAAAAATTACTTATATTATATTATATTTAGCTGTGAAATCCTGTATTTGTGACATTTATATTTGACATTTCTCGAAATGTCAAGTCTTCATCTTTAGTTCCCAATTATGTTAAAAACGTAATTTTTTTGTTAAAAAGGAGTAAAGATATTTTTGATATTGAATCCCCCGATTTATTAATTTTCCAAATCTGAAGATTTGAAATCAAACAAATCTGGAGATTTGAAATCAGAAGTCTAAAAAAAGTATAAAATTATATTTTTAGTTATGTATAAACACTATAAACTATAATTAAATTTTTTATTTAGTCGCCATAAAGATTCGTCATTTTAATTAAAAAAATTTTTTTAATTTTAATTTTCTAGATTTCAATCAGGAACCAAAAATACGTTATATACTAACAAAGAAAGGCCTTTAACTAGGAAATTCAGAAAATTACGAAATTTGGGCAATACATGAAAAATATTCTGACATGGAATAAACATTTTTTTTTTGTTGCTCGAATTCATTTTGAAAGGATAAAATCAACCTTTGAAAGTTATTCCATTTGTCGTTTTGCTTTTATTATTCATCAACAGAAGATGAAATAAAATTTTAGAGAGAAAATTTATTTCTTTTAATACAATTTAATATATAATTAGGAAATTTATTTATTGCTTCAAAAATTATAATAAATGTATATAAGCAAAAGCCGGAACAATATATTCTCAATATTGATTTTTTTTACAATACTACATATATAATACATTAATACGTGTTGCACTTAATCAGATTTACAGTTAGTTAGTTGTTTTTATGTGATATACAAAATACGTATAGAAAAACTGGAACAAGTTCATTTCAAGTGGGACGTTATTATTGCTATCTTTTGTTATACGTTACGATACGTTCATTCTTCATTTGTATTTCGTTTTGAATTGTTCATGTAATTAAGTAATTAATAAATTTCCTAAACAATAAATCTTATTTAAAAAAATAAATTTTTTCCTTGGAATTCTGTCCTATTTCTTTTTGTTGATAAATAAAATAAAAACTAGAAATAGGGCAATCTTCAAAGATTGATTTTACCTCTTTAGGGTGAATTCGGACAGCAAAAAAAATTATTTATTACATGTCAGGGTATCCTCTATTTATTGTCAAAGATTTATAATTTTTTAAATTTCCGAGTTGGGGGCCTTTCCTTGTAAGATTTAGCAAAATATGTTTTTAAAATATTCAACAAAGGATTAAAATACTAGTAGAAGAACGTTAAAAAATGTTTCTATATTTCTTATTACGTTATTATAGATCATGAAAAACGGTAAATTTTGCATTTAATATTTTTTCAAAATTTCGTACAGAATTTCTCAGAGCTTTCTATTATAATAGAAATTTCTATCAATAGAAATATGAAAAGTCAGATTTTCTTTGAAGAAGTATTTTCATCCTTGAAACTGTTTCTTAGTCGAAATAAAGAATTACTGTATAATTAAGTCTATAAATACTTTATTTCTGTGAAGTTTCAGATTTTTAGAAATTTTCCGAGTTGCCGAACCGCTTTTGTAAGTATAAAAGAAAAATCTGCACAAATTACATAACTAAACCTTCAGAATCAAGGATAAGGTAATCATTTTACTTTTCGTTCTGTCGCGCGAGGAGGTAGGATTCTCTTATTTGCCTCCCGCATGAATGCGACAATGCGCGCAATCCGCTATTTCCGCGAAATTAAAAAAAAGATGGAATACAAGAAAGAAGAGAGAGATACGTCGCGTCTGACGCACGTAACGAAGTGTTTTAAATCTTAGGGCGGCATAACGAAGGAAGTAGATTACCCTCGTAACTCGCTTTACTCGCTTTTTATGCATCCCGCTGAAGGGACGTAATTAATGACGGCGCGGCGCACGCGTGAGTTTTTTATTAAAATTTATATCGTCCGAGCGTGGGGGAGCGTAGCGCGTAATAAGAAGACAGCAGTGCAATTTATTAGCAGAAATCTAATAAATTCCATTATTAAAATCGGCATTATTTTAATCAGAGCGCAATATTGCAGCCACGTTTTTGGATGAGTTTTAACGATCGCTATTTTTGCTCGATTGATCTTTTATACGCACATAAAGTGAGATGCAGCTTTTTGCATTATAAACTTTTCTATCTATGATTATAATGCGGATGTTTTTAACAGAATATATATTAAGATGGAGTATAAAAGGACTAACACGAGCAAGGAACTTGATAAAAAATGTTACATTAATTCTTTAATTTTTACTGAGAAAAATGTTTTGCTTAAACCAACAAGGATTGGCGAGACTAAACAGAATTTCTAGTTATGATAATCAAAGTGCCAATCTTGTTGCTACATTTTGTTGGTTTAATCAAAACATTTTTCTCAAACAGTGTTCAGACGTTAAATATTTTATTTCTAAATATCATTATTATTATTACTATAAAAAATATAAGCTAATGGAACAATTGAAGAGATTGGCGGAATAAAGACACAATTTTACTTAGGCCCTTTTTCCGGAGCTTAGCGCAAATAAACAAGAAATTGATGTTGCTTATATTAGTTAAATATGAACATGTTTTGATTGTCCTGTGATGGTAAAAATAATATAATCTAAATCTGGAAAAAGGACATAAATGATTAAAAATCATTGATGAGATTTTTACCAGAGACTTAACGAAAATGATGTGTTACGACAATAATGTGTTTTAATTACAACATATTTATGTTAAAAAATCTTACGAAAACTCATCAGATGATGATTGAACATTATTTGAATTTATTTCGTATAAGTAAAAGTAAAATGTATTTCATATTAATTTTGTATTTCTTCTAGAAGAATGTAAAAATAAAAAACATTTCTGCAGTTCATAGTCTTTTCTTTCTGTCGATTCTTACAATATTATGATCAAATTCAGTAGCTTTATATGGACACTTAATAAATCGTATCTGCGAGGTCTAATTTCCATTAGCTGTGAGGCCTAAATATTATCATTATAACAGACAAGCATTTTGCTATAATATTATGTCGATGTATTGATCATTGCAGCAAATGTTTTCTGTGTAACAGACAATTTGGTAGCAAGTACAGTTTCAGCAAACCATATTTAACTATGGTAGAGATTTTCTTTTACATGGACATATCTGATAACTGTGACAACTAACTTCATACTGCTAAATAAATCGATCTGTAACAGACATGCATATTTTGCTATCACGTTCATATATTAGCTACAGCAGCAAATCCTTTGTATGTATTAGCAAATTCATAGCTACATGTAGCTAATGCAATTTCAGCTAATTAGAATTAGCTGTAAACCAGAAACATTTCTTTTCCGTGTTCCGCTTAATAAATTTCGTTATTGCTAGAACACAATTCCAACCAGAATCGCAGAATTGTGATTTGATCGCGCGGAACTGATCGCGGCAAAATTAATTCGTATCGTTTTTCGGACCTCACTTTCGCCGCTTTGTGTTCAGCACTCACATGCAATAATTCCATGGTATCGGAGAAAAATCGGATGCCGGACAATGCGGGATTATCGGCGGAAATCATTCAATCGTTCCGCTCGTTTAAAACGTTCAGTGTGCAATGTAATGCAAAGTAACAACGAAAAACATATTTAACAGATCGCAACGGTATTTCGCATTAATCAAGAAAAAAAACGGTTAAAAAAAAGATGTATAATTGTAGACGTCTAAAAATCAAGATTTATTTAATTGTGCAAACTATATACATTATATCGTTTAATCCCAAATAAAATTTAAAAAAGTCATCATGTATGTAATTTTGAAAAAATTGTACATGAATCATGTTATTTCGTGTACATATATACGCAATATTCTACATCTACTCTCCAAAAGTGTAGAATCAGTGCCACACTTATAATTGACGTAATTATCAACGAATATTTATTGTTCTTCAGTATTAATACACTAGTTGCTTTCCATTTACTTCCGATTCTCAGATAATTCTCATTTGTGACGTCATAACTTACTTGAATGCACGTTCTTTAAACGTAATCTTTTCCAGTAAGTTTAAGGGGATGCTGGAATGACGGCCGAACTCGACCGATGTCGATAGTACAGATTTTTTAAATTCCAAATAAAAAAAAGTCGTAATAATGACATCTTTAATTCATTTCTTACATTATCGTTTTGTCTCACTCAAACGCATACATCTGTCCTTAGATTAAATATATTGCAACATCATCTCTTGCAAGATTGAGCACCTACTGCTAAACACAATTACAGCTTTGTTTATCATTCTGAGTCTTCGTTCAGCATTCATACACATGTAATTTGTAAATCAATATAAATTTTGTTTTTTAAACTTTTAATCTTAGTTTCATAAGCTCAGTATTGTTCGTTTACATAATCCAAAGGGTGCTGCACTGTCGTTTTGTCCATACGAGCTATAAAACTTTTGTATTAACGATATATCGTCAGGTGACAGCTCTACGAGTTGAAAAATAAGTTTCTAACTTTGTTCGATTTTAATATAAAGTTCACTGCAATACCTCTCCTAATTTTGCGTCTACTTTAATCTTGTAAAAGGATTTTTGATTCCGTTCAGTAAATTCGGAGATTTTTATCGATCTGCAATATGTCGACAATTTGGTCACTCCAGCATTCCCTTAAGTTTAAATTAATTATTGTTATTAGTTATATTTGTTGTTAATTACTAGATAATAATATAATTTCAATTATTGCGCACAAATTGTTCATCAAATTATGATTGCGAAACGGATATTTTCATCGATGCCGAAGGGTCAAAATAATTCGCGATGAAAGCTTAAAATGCTCGGGATGGCGTGTCTTAATGTATAAAAATGATTACAAGCGACCGTGAATTTTTCGCTCGACTTAGAATTGACTTCGACCGCGACAACGCTTTCTGGGTCGCGCGTGAAGTATTTTACTGGGTCATCATGTACATGAAAGGAAGGCACACACTTTCCTGTGATACATGCTCCAGTCGTTGTCCGACTAGTTCAAGTTAAGTGGTAAGTTTTGAAATATGGCCGACCAACTGTCCGCGCATAGTCTGCGGGGAGAATACATCGTACAATGCATGCATATGCAGATGCTGCTCGATGAATTCAAATAGCCAATCGAAAGGCCGAAAAAGTGTAAATTCGAACATATTTCGAGATAATTGGCAATGCATTGTTCAAGTGTCGGCGGAAAACGATATCAGAACGATTCAATTTATTGTTATTGTTTTATGTTTGTATTGCAATAAAGTATTTTTTTTATCTATTTCTCATTCATCAATTATAAAATATTTTTATTAACAGTTAATTTTAAGAACGGATATATTTTACGATTTTGGTCGTATAAATATCGAAATACATAAATATCGTACTTCTTATCATCGTGGAGAAATTATATTCTACGTTTAATTTATAAACAATTATTTTATATCTTTTAAATAAATTAATATTTTTTAACAATTTTATTTTACATATTGTTCAAAATATATAGAATAAACGTACGTAACGCAAAATTAATTCACTGCGTAGTTAAAAAAAACATTTTTTTGTAAAAAAAATATCCTTTTTTGTGCAATAAAAAATTAAAAGCCCCTTAATGGAAAAGTATACTTGAAAATAGATAAAATTTCAATTTATTATTTTTTAGATTGCTTTTTTTGCGTGTTTTAAATTATATAAAATAGTTTTTGTATATACCTTGTGATTATGAAATACTTCCACTCGTACCGAATTGAAGAGAGAATGTAATCGCTGGATTAATAACACAAGTCTACAAAAAAATTGTTTTTATATTGGAAATGAAATTGATATTTCATGTAGATTTTTAATGCTAAAAATAAATTTGATCTCTAAATTTATGTATCACGTCAGGATTTTAAGAACAATTAAATTATAATGTTCGCAAAAAAAAATATATAAGGTGTCCTCTAAATAAGAAAATAAATAAAAATATCTCAAAAACAAAACAATTTCGTAAAATATGCTGGATTAATCTGTATTTATATGTATTAATATGTATTTTTAATATGTATTATTAATACATTAAAAAATATGTATTATTAATATGTATTTTAAATAAATTTATCTCAGAAATATGATTGCGCGCCGATTACTTTCCACACAATCCATCTGCAATATTAATAATACCCCCAAATTTAATTTACTGTGATGCTGCTGGTATCATAAACCTTAAAGAATTTATTACGAAAAATATTAACTTGGCTGAGATTTAAACTTGGATCTCCTGTGCAGTCGTCCTCACCGTTCGACCACCGAGGCTTTAACAATATTCTTTGTAATAATCAATATGTATAGAGAATACGCATTGAAAACCATAAATACATAAACAATATTAAGATTAGAAACCGCGCGGGGGGAGCGCCTCCCGGTGCCCCCCCTCAAAATAGTGGTGACGAAGGATCCTCTGGAGAGAGCGGTATACCCGGACGGCGGCGTCCTCCCCGGAGGGCCGCCCGATGCAACACCGAACGGCTGTACCTTTTATTTTAATTTCTACGTATATAAAAATGAGTTTTTAGTGCAAAAACAAAAATAAGGGGAATAATCTCCAATGACCTTGATCTTGACAAATATTATCCAGAACATGATCCTGAACAACATTCAAGAAATTTTAGCCGTCGGTCGGACAACTTGCGTAATGCTAATGCCGGCTGTATTGTAACTTTCGAGCCTTATAACTCGAAAAATACTTAATGAAAAAATATTTTATTATAGTATTTTCAAAAGCTCTCGAGGTAAGCTACAAGAATATGTAATGAAAAATAGGGGGGTCCATTTAAAAAAATCGATGTGATCTTGACCTGGCTTTAACGACGCCACCCAAGATCAAATCAATGGTACCTTCTTATGTCCCCCTCCGAACTATACAACTTTTGTTTGAAACATTTTTTCATATCTATCATAGTTTTCAAGAAATCTTAATGCATTGTTTAAAATGGAACACCCTGTATATAATTATATATGAAACATTTTTTTCCATCTTGACAGGCTGAACCGATGTTTATAAATTTGTTAAATTCGTTTTACTGGACTTTATCATTTAACCATTCACTTTTAAAAAATTATAATTTCATCAAAAGCTATGAGTAATTAAAATTGCAAAAACTAACTTTTTCATAATTAAAATTCGAACAGAAAATTTAGAAGAAACCATTAATCCAAATGTAACTGTGAAAAAACAGAAATATCATGAAAATAAAGATATTATGAAATATGTTAAACTAGTGATGAGAAAAAATACAAAAATCGGAGGTACTTTCAATTTTGCAACTGCAAGTCCTCCCCTTAACTGTCACGATTTAGCAACATTAACATAAATATTATAAATTATTTTATCATCGTGTTTCTTACATAATGATTTAAAAAAAATAATTGATTATAAATATATTAAATTTACAGGAATATTTATTTACTTTCTTCCATAAACAATTATGATATAGCATAATATTTGTAAAATAATTGCGAGTGGTGAAACACCTGGATAATTCGAAGATGAAATTTCGTTTTAGTTTGGAAGGGGGGAGGGGGGAGCGCAAAGTTGGCGCGAGCGGAAATAAGCCCTTCTGGCGTAAACTAAAACCGAAGTTACGTAATGGGGCGACAGGCGTGCGGGTCGCTCCACTTTTATGACTGGAATATTACTCTACTTTGGCTAATCTAAACTTTAGGGTTAATGTAATGTAATTCGACGAAGGCGGTTTACACCCAGCCGGTTAATTTTGTCGCGCGACTGCATTCGACCCGTGATCCTAATAAATCCATGGATTTATGTATATTATTATCTACTTATATATATGTATGTATATGTATGTTTATTATACGTTTATTTAGTATCTTTTTATCGAGACCGGCAATTTCTCGACGCGATAAAGATAAAGTTCCACAAAGAGAAAATCATACAAGAGAATAGGCTGGCGAATTAATCGAAATTTAATATTTTAGGTCCTAAATACACTATGCGTTAACTTTTCCAATTAAACAATACTTAATTAAAAGTTCAATGTAATAATGTTTAACAAATTTAAGAATTAATTAATACATTTCTGTTTTTCTTAATTAGCATAACAATTAATTGGACAAATAACAATTTTACAAAGCGTTGTAATAAATAATTTAACAAAACAGGAATTTATAATGTTTCGTAAAAATAGAAAATTATTAAAGCAGATTTCATCACAGTTAAGACTGAAAAGTTGCAAATGGGACAATAACTCACCTCGACGATGTAATGAAGACCTGACAGCGTCATCCTCGCTACAGAATCTTTCCTCCGCACTGGTTGTTGCCATCGTCTGAGAGTGACACCCTAGAAATATTTAGAAACATATTTTTTATCACAATTTTCTGAAATCCCTAATTTCCTTGTTGGTAAATATGCCGATGGAGAGAACCTGCCCTGATAATTTTGACCTTGATATATTTGTCAAGGTCATAACTCTGAGTGACTCCAACAGATTTTAGTCGTCGCTCGAACGACGGCTGAAAACCTGTTGAAGATCACTTAGAGCAGGCCTATCCAATTTGAACTCCGGAGCCAAAACGCAAATTGAATAGGCCTGACTTAGAGTCACCTTGATAACATATGTCAAAGTCAAAGTCATCGGGGCGAGCTTCGTCCACTGGCATATATTTGTAAGAAAATCATTTTATGCTAGTACTACCTTAATAAATATTCCTTGTTTAACATTTAACTGACAACAAAGATAAAATAATACAAACGTTGCGAACGTTTGTATTATTGGAACGCACCCAGAGTGACTGCTAACCTATTCACTTTAATTAATCGAGTGAAATAGCCCACTCCAATAAGAGTAAACCAATTAACTCCAAACGATTGAAAACTTTGGAAATAATGATTTTGATATTTATTTTTGTTTGGAGTGAAATTTTTACTGTTAAAAGTTTAGAGAATACATCTTTATCAGATTAATTTATTTAAAAATTTTCAAATTTTGCCATGATTTAATCTGCTGATGCAGTCAAACTCTCGATTATTATCGATGACAATCGCTCATACTATTATAATCGTGACAGAATGTATATTCTCATGGTACAATGCACTTACTTCCGGTGTCTCGGTAGTGTCCGGTACATCCCGAGTGATGTCCGGATCCGGCGGCCTGTGTTCCGGTACGAGTGCGCCGTATTTCCTCGACGCCATACGTCGTCGTCGATCCAGCCATCTCTGCTTCTCCAAGGCTTCCGATTCCTCATCGACCCCGAAGAACTGCGCTGTTTCGCGTCTAATATAGCTGTAAAATTTGAAAAGATATTGTACACCAATCAAATTCACGTACATGTTATTTTAAATGCAAATTGTCTTTATCGATTATATTGACTGCCACGTTGCTCATATATAAATAACATAAAAAAAGAAGCCAAATACGTTTTCTTTTATAATTTACTTATTTGCCATAAAACATCACTTTAAATTAAAATGTTATTGTTATAAAATTGGTTGTTATACTTATTTAAATAAGGGAGCGCTGTCGGGAACAAGTATCACTCGTATATGTATAAATGGCGCATATAACATAATAATCGCGGTTATGTAAAGCAACCTTTATTTATTTATTTATTTCTATTTATTAATTAATTATAGAAACATTAATATTCTCGTAAAATATGATATATAATTACTCGTAAAATAAATCAGAATCAAAACAATTTGGAATAAATAATTGTTATATAACAATACATATAATTTTTTTTATATCTACTGTTTGAAATAAAATAATACATAACGTTTCTATTTTAAAAAACATCTTATTTGCCAGAATTGTCAAATAAATCATCTTTTATTAATTCAAGTGAATGTTCCCAGTGAGAAATATATCGATAAATTATCTTTTATTAACTTAAACGAATATTTATTCCCAGGAAGAAATGAGGAGAATTCCCCCCAGAAGAATTCTTCCTAGGAAGAATTTCTAAAATAAGAAACCGCTAACTTGAAGAATTCTAATGCAGGTCTGAAAGAAAATTTTAACACATGAGAGAGAAGGTATCATTCGATACTGTCGAGCCTTACGCGGGTGTAGTATTTATAATGAGCCGCATCGTATTTTTCTTACAATTAGAAGTGAATGCTTAGCTCTGTGTCTCAGTGACGGTGTTCCGTATTGTTAGCGCACTCAACAACAAATATATTTGTTTGAAAAACAGTAAGATGAATGCATTTGTCATACTATTATTTTTGTTGACACAAACAAACCCATATAACCAAAAAATTGTGTTGTAACATTTTACTTGTTTCTTATATCACAATTTTTTTGTTAATACAAACATATTATAAATTCAATCAATAAAATCGGTCAATCAAAAAATTTTGTTTGATTCGATCAAATCAATTTCTCAATGGTTGATACTTTAATATTTTGATATTTTAAAAAATGTACGGTAATTAGTGAGAAAAGGTTAAACCTCGACGGCTTGACCTTGACCTTGTTGTCAAGGTCATGACCTTGAGTAACTTCCAGTAGGTTTTAGTTGGCGGTCGTTATTCGTTAAAAAATTTATTAACAAATAAAGTTGACAATATAAGCGTATATGTCTAACTTTTCCTTTCTTCTTAAAATGAAAGCAGATAAATTCTCTGCTTTAAAACACAAATTCTCTAAACCACTTCACTTCCTCCCCTGTATTAGATTCAATTTTTTATACTGTGTTTATTCGCATACTTTCACCCTATCTTACTTCGCGTGGAAAGTCATACGCCTTTCTATGTAGGGGGAGGAGGGGAAGAGGTAGACCTCGCTTCGCGTGGAAAGTCGTGCGCTCGCTAGACAAGGGAGAGGTGGGGTGGTTCTTGCTTCGCATGAAAAGTAAACGTAACGAGAATAAAAATTCAATACTTTAAAGTGTCATATTTCAGAAACTAGAAAAAATCCACCACGTGATTCGAAAGTGTGTGTGACTCAGCATTATATCGACTTTAATTATATAAAAAAGTCATTGATGAGATTTAATCTTTTCGCAATAATTACCTAAAAAACATATACTTTACACTGTGTGAATCACTCTCGTGTTGTTGCAATTTTTATATTTCAACATTCAATTTTTTTCAAAAAATGATTAATTAAAAAATAGATTAGTAAGAAGATAAATGAATTAAGAAATTCTGGAAAATAAGATCTTGTCACAATTGCGCTATCGACTTGTACTCACTTCCGGATAGCCTCGGTGCGGCTTTGATTCCTCTTCAGCCTTGGCCGTTGCACTGCCGAGGCACTCGCCGAAGAGCTGCTAATCTGGACGATCGGCCGCGGTGCGTTCGGCGCGGAAACGCTTCTGGCGATACCAGAACTTACAGCGGCGACACCGGACGTGGCCAGCGGCACGGTCGCCGACGCTGTCGTTACCGGCGTCGCCGTTGTCACCGCTGACGACGTCGCGACGCTCACTGGGTACATTCCAATGCTCTGTGCTGTGTCTCCTTCGCCGGTCGTCGACGATATCGTCGAGGTGCCGGTCGTGCCAGAACTCGGTGATGGTTGCCTAAAAACGTGAAGAGAAGTGTTATTCCCGTGTGGGATTTATAAAAAAAATTACTGCAAAGGAAGAGATTATTCCTATCAGATAGCAGTAAATATTGATAGAATAAAAGATTTTTGAGAAAAAAGATCACTTGATATGTGTAGGGACGATTGGGACCAGTTGCAACGGAAGTAAGTTATAACAATTATGCCTATATCTTTTAAATGATAAGAGACAAGATGATCATACGAAGAACAAAAACAGTCGGTATCGAAGCCTGCGTCTGCCTCATACCATCAATTACGCGTGTGCTGCATATAACAATCGTAACAGAGGTTATATATACTGTGCTCAGACAAGTCACGTAAGTGTAAATTTATGATTTTATATCTTTTTGCTTTAAACTTTCAAATAAACTGCTTTTAATCGTATTTTCATTTTATTAAGTCTAAAATTCGCTTTTTCAAGTTATGCGCATGTCTTTTTTTTTTTTAAAGTGGTTTCAAATATATTCATATAAATTTTGACAACATCGGTTTGAGATTAGAAGTACTGTATCGCTAGAACATGCTAGGGTTTTGTAAGATCATTACAATTAACCTCAGGGTAAATGTTAAGAGCCTGCTCACCTAAAATTTTGATAAAAATACACCGAATTGATGCGTTTTCGTGTAAAAATAAAGATTTGACAAGAAAAAAGTGTCGTTATGTTTCTTGAACCGAAATATTTTAAGACTACGTTCCGTTTCATGCATGATGTGCATAATGCATCCTTGTTTAACATTCAATGAATAACAAGGATAAAAGATGCATCATGCGAATCATGCGTGAAACGGAACGCAACCTAAGTTAAAGTTGACGACTATTCAAGTTAGGAAATCTGTCACAGCCACGAAATACTGCGATGCGAGCATACGCTGCGGTCACATTTTCATGCTATATGGCTACGTGCGCATGCGTTGTTGGTATTTTTTATTGTAATAGATATTATTAACTGCTTTAAAAATAAATTATCTGTTCTGAAACACGAATTTATTGCTTTAAAAACACAAATTTACTGTTTTAAAACAAATTCTTTGCTCTAAAACAAATTCACTGAACATTTCTGAAAATTTTCCGTAACAATCGGTACTGTATGGGCAGCCTAATTAGCGAAGTTATGGACATAGATATTTATAACTATCATTAGATCGCTGACTCCCCTACATACCGTGCATAAAAATTGATTCCAAAACCTATGACTACGTTTACACGTACTGGTAAAAACGGTTTTAGTTAAAAGGTTGATGCCTGTTTAATCGATTAGGCATATTTTACCTCCACCAAAAATAAAGTAGCTTTATAAAACCTGATACGGAACTTGAGACGAAATATCCTTTGTCATTTCTTAATCTTAACGTAAAGTTGGTAATCTATTTCTGACATTGTTTAGGTACAGCTTCTTTACTTCTACAGAAGAATGCTAATTTGTTCACTAACGCTTATTAATTACATTATAAGCAATAAATCACACATTATTGTAGTAATAATAAATTAGTAGATTTCTATTTACGCGTGGTAAGCGAAAAAATATCTCGGAAATATACGCACACGGTATAAGACGCGGTTTGAACCAAGGATGATTTATACTTGTACAAATAATAAAGAAAACTACGCCAGGAATTTTCGTGACGCCACATTTTTCTCGCAGCGGCAGCTGCAACCCTGCATTCATTTAGGCGAAGTGCAGAATCTCAAGTAAAAAGGAAGGAGGTGAGTCAATATCGTGCACATCAAGGCTAATTAATGGCGAGCCGTCTCTTTTTAGATGCGCTGCCACCCCTTTGCAACGGACACAATATGCCATGTTAGTAATTTTCTTGGAAAATTTGTGAATTTTTACTCGACCACGGCAACTCAAAATGGATTTTATGGAAACCGATTAAAATATTAATAAGCCACAGTGAGCGGCAAATATTTGAAATAATAAATGGATGTTCATTTTCTCAACAAAGAAAAGATAAGATGACGATTAATTTTCAGATCCTTGCTCAAGCGAAAACATGATGACAAATAGAGAAAGGATGCGCCTAAGCCAAATTTACAGAAAGAATGCTACGCCGCAAGACTAACTACTAAAAGTTCATCATCAATATTTGACTTTTTGACACATCTTATCCCAAATGCTTCCATTGCTGAAATTAAATTCTTTTTGGAAGTCAACTTAATCAGAAAGATACGTAGTTACGAAATAAATGTGAAACTTAAAGAGTTTAAGTTTTTACACAAATGTTGAATCAAATTTCAGAAACGTTGAAAAGACGTTGCAAAAACAATTCAATGTCCATTGAATTTATGTATTGCAAATATTGCAATTCGATATTCAAGAACATTTAGACTTATATTCAATTTTTAATTTCCAAAAACATCACAAGTCTCTAAAATAATTTTCGCACGATATTTCGCACAATAAATTTCACAACTAAACAAAATATTTTCAAAATATATTTCTTTTCATTTTTTGAAGCTCTTCACAGTCGTCTTCAAGAACTTATTTAATTAGAGCACGGATGAAGAATCTTATAATGTTGTATTTTTTATTCTATCTTGTATAATGCTTTTTCATTTATGAGATATATAACTCTACTGCGTCCATCTAGTGGCAGTGCCGCATACTGCATACTTGGATGAGCTAGAATTCTAGATTGTAAGAGTAGCGCAATCCTTGTATCTGAACTAAATACCGACAATTTTCCTATTAACTATTTCGATTTTGATTGCTATTTTTTGCCTCATGGTCTATCATCCAATAAACACTTATGTTAGTAATTCTTTAATATCATATGGTTACTAGAGCAAACATGGCAAACCTTTGCGCTACTCTTTTATATATAGAGCTCTAGGATGAGTAACTTTTTAATTTCACCAACATTAATGATCAATATAGAACAATCAATACAGATTCAACATTGGAAAAACATTCACACATTTCAAACATTCAACATTCAACATTGCAACGTCTCAGCAATGTTCTTTTCAATGTTTTGTGCTGTATAAGTTATATTTTTGTGGAAAATAATATTTTTGTCATTCTCTAACTAACATTTAAATAAATTAGCCCGTAAACTAATAAATGCGATAAAATATCGAAGAGAATCAGGAAGTCTCTATTTTAGTGTTCCCCATTCGCTATACGTGACGTCTGCTAATAATTTCTATGTTATTTTGGAAATTTTCCGGCCAACATGAAGGAAGTTTTCATCATAGAAATATTCCGACCGGAAGAGTCGTGGCCGTGAGGCAACGCGATGCTTTGGCTTGCACTCGGTTGGCACTTAAGATGAGCATTTAAGTTTTAACATAAATACAATGTCTCGTTTCCGCTTATTTCGCCATCGTGCGCCGCACCCCGGCCGGAAATTAAGGGTGTCGCGACGCCCGTCTCCCGTCCAATTTCATTAGCCCGTTTCGATTTGATAAGACGCGACCGCGCGGATAAATGCATAGGTCGATGATAAATTGCATGCCAGATAAACAAACATCTACAATAAATGAGAGCAAATGTGCAAGATGTTTCAGAACAATTATAACACTCTATAAAAAGCCATTTATATTTCTGTTGTGGATGCAGCTATATTTAATTATAAAATTAAACTAAATTTTAATTAAATTTTAACTACTCCTTAAAACAAAAATTTATTTGAGAAATCTTATTATATATCAATAGAATTAATGTATTATAACAAAGTTTAGAACTAAAAATTTGCTAAAAATTTCATCAAAAGAATTTATGTATAAAATATATTAGAAATACGTTATGCTTTAATTACACAAATTCACTGCTTTAAAAATAAATTCTCTGCTTCACAAACACAAATTCACTACTCTAAAAACACAAATTCATTACTTTAAAAATATAAATTCACTGCTTTAAAAACACAAATTCACTGTTAATGCAAAGAATTTATGTTTGTGAAGCAGAGAATTTGTTTTTAAAGCAGTGAATTTGTGTAATTCAAGCAGAACAGTACAAGTACCCTACTTTTGAATAATCTTCAATGTCGCTTAGCCATACACCGTTTTTCTATAATAGTCATGTAGGAAATTTCTATTTGGACACTCTATACCACGATAGGATTTATTAGATGTCAATGCCTACGATCGGACAGTGAGAGAGATTGGGATAATAGTGAGAAAATCGAACAGGAATTTAACAAAGACAGATAACAAAAATCACCCGAATTGAAATCATGGGATGATAAAAGTCAATATTGATTTCACGTAGGAAGTAGTAAAAAGAACTACAATAAATTAAATGAACTAAATGAAGTCTAAAATAAATAAGGGAAGCAGATGAAACTAGGAAATAAATTAGGAAAAGACTGGGACAATTGTACTATGAGGATTGAAAAGAGAAATTAACAGAGTCTAGATGAAACTGAAAGAGATCTGGAAGTAACTCGAGAGAGAAATGGATTTGAGAAAGATCTCGTGGAATAACTGTAACGAAGAAGACACCGTGTCAGACTGCGGAGAGACAGATTCAAACGATCCGATAGAGACTGTTGGATGTTAGCAGAAACCATGACGCGTCTAGAAATGAGTTGGAAGAAATTGCTACGAACTGAGAAGGGAGACAGAGAGAAATTGAGCGCGAAAAGAGGACCGGGAGAGAACGGATGGAGGGAGAATGAAATAGCAGAGCAGGGGGAAGGAGGAGAGGGACTGACCACCTATGTCATTCGCGGAGAAAAGACAGAGCTTAAAGCACGCTACCACCTATCAGGCAGTAAATGGTATAGCGATGTGCCCCGGTTGTTTTTCACGTGGGTGGATTTTACAACGCGAGATATTACTCTCCCCCTCCCGCCTCTCCATCCTCCCTTCTCGCCACCACATCACCGCCAACCGTCGACCTTAGGAGGGTGTGGCCTCCTTCCTGCAACTTTTACATCACTTTTTCCATCCACCTACGCCAACGAGATTGACATTCTTCAAACCCTCCTCTCCCTCCCCCACCTCCTGTATTCTTGTCACCGCGCATTAAACCGTTGCCTTTAACTCTTTCAATCTTAGGGCCGACTATAGTCGACATTCATGTGAAGACCTGTGGGTTCTAGATTATATCGGCATTCACGTAACGAGCTAGATTAAATTTCTTTCATTAATGTAGATAAATGTATCATAAAAATAATAAAATATAGAAAACAATTTTTCGTTAACAATGAGAAGTTTATTTTATAAGACTGCACATATATGCAATTGTCTAAAAAATGGACAAATTCCCCGATAAAATCGCGGCAAATTTCCTCGTACAGAGAAAGCACACTCGCGAACATTTATACCAGAACGAAAGGGTTAATTATCGTTTCTGAGCCTCCTCGTTTATTACAATGACTAATAGCCCGCGACTGTGATTGCAAAACAACTGCATCAGTGATTTGTTTTATTTCGAGATTTCGTCTCGCGTACCTACCCTTCGCTTACCACACGTTACACTCACTGCTTATTATACAATACATCCGTTAATTAATCGTGTAATGACAGAGGTCGATTTTTTCCGCACGACCCGCTTTAGGTGCCGCCACTTTCACACGCAGCGTGTGCGTTGATGCTTGCCATACTAACCGTTTATTCTAACCAGCCATCCGAGCTACCATTCGTTGTTCGCATGAATGAAGAAAGATTTTTTTACAATTATATATATGTGTATATATATATATTGTTCTTTTTATCTATTTATCTCCATAATAACAGTAATCGAAGAGCTTTAGCGCAACAATATCGCGGATGAAGGCTCCCGAAAGAAATTCTATAAGCAAGATTAATATGACTCTGTATGTTTCGCACTTATCACAAGATATATTCTCTGCGTTAAAAGTGGCGTATTTTTGTTAATAAATTAATTTTTTTTCGTTAATGCTACTTCATAAATAAATATCGTGAATCTGGATAGTTATATTGTCAATTTATGCATTATATTTTTACGTATATAGTTATATTTTTTTCGATATCATTCATTAAATGCACTTTCATTAGAAAACTTATTCCTTTGACACTAATCATTTTTTAATAAATTCTCATTTACAAGTATAAAGGAGAATGTTAAAAAAGTCCAATTTTTGGCATCTCTGCGGAATCTTAGTAAAAGTTGTTGTTCCAGATCCACATGAAATAGTAAAAAAAGTTTTATATCCCAGAAATACCGAGAAACTAGATTTTTTAATGTTATATCATGTTTCCTTTCGTAAGTCGTAATTTTCGTATACCACGCTAGAACCTATCATGAATCAAATATATTGCAAAAGTTTCTTATGATAATTGGTAATAATTGGTTTAAGTAATTTAATTACTTAAAGGTTTTAAGTTTACCAACCAATCTGTTATTAAAAATGGCAAATTATGGAAATAGGGGATCTAAAATGGCGCCCTTGATATGCAGTTTTATATGTAAGGTTACAGTAATCGAATTTTTATCGAAATGTCACCTGAACGTGCTCTTTAAGACACGCTGACTACAAATCCATTAATTAACTGGAAAAATCAATGACGTTTAGAGGCTAGCGGCAATGTGCGCGGTGCGGGGCGCTTGCCAAGCAGTTCCCATTCCCCGCGCGCCAATGGCGGATATTCGGCGCTTTAGAAATTAATATCTCGATTATGAAAATTGGGAAATGGTCAAGAACTAAGCTAAGAAATGATAATGACAATGCGATTTATTCGTTATCGATCTCTATTTGTTAATTAAGCTAGGAAATGGTAATAACAAAGCGATTTATTCGATCTTGATCTCTATTTGTTTATAACTTAATATTTAACAAAAGGAGATCGGATAAAAATGAAATTATACACTGGTATAGTTTGTTAACTAAACTAGAAGATGATAATGACCTATTTGACCTCGATCTCCATTTGTTATATACGCTGATATTTATTAACTAAGCTAAGAAATGAAAATGAAGAAGTCTTTTCTAATGAAAGTTTAAGATTCTCATTAACATCTGATTATTAATACTCTTATAAAAGATGTGCTTATTAGCATAAAGAAATTGTTAAATTATTTGTCAATTTAATAAAATGATATTACTACTGTGATTTTACTCCTGATGGTTTCAAGACCGAAAAAAATTTCGACACGCGCATTTTACAAAATCAGAGATATATATATATATATATAATTCACACAAGAAATATTTAAGCACTAAGATCCGCTTTAATCGAATATGGGAATTCTTGTATTAATTAGGTTTATTCTCATCACTCGTCAATCTAAATTCATATCATATTCATTTTCTATTTCGTATTTTTTATTTTTATGATTCTGCATCTGTCGTATTATCGTTAATCAGTTAAAAAATAATTTTCGAGTTAAAAAACATAAGGTGCATTCTAACGTAATTTTTTTTAAAAGGCAAAGCGTTGCACGTAACTTTGATCGTCTCATTTATTTCCTTGACATGCTTTAGGATAATATAAGTCCCGAACGAAATGTACTGAGGAATAAAGTTTCTATCCTTTTCTCATTAACTCTTGCTTCAACGTCACTTTCTGATAGTTCTTAATCGTGATGCAGCGTGCGAATTAAAATTGCATCCCGTATAGCTGCAGTAATAACCGCACTGCGTAAAACGATACTGCAATCGCATGATGCATAAAGGTAAGCACGAGTGTAAACGAATCTACCTCCGTAATTACGCATGCGGAATTTTTATGAACTAGATTACAATATTAATGTCTTCACGATAGTGCAATCCTGATGGTTCCCTTCATTAAGAAAGCACTTTCTCTCTTTCTTCTTTTCCCTCTTTTTCTTCCTCGAAAACTTTGAAATTTTAGAATTTACCTTGGTTTCATTAAGACAGCTTTAAGGGATACACACAGACGTTACTTTAACATATCTATATCTTAAAATCATATTAGAATGTGTGTATTTCCTTTATCTATAATTGTACGAAAGTATATTATATAATATTGTCTATACTTGTGTGTGAAACAAAACCTAAGTCTATAAGCCGAAATGTTATTACTTAAACAATTTCTCTCTCTCTCTCTCTTACTTTTATTATATTATTGTTGCTTTTTATTTTTCTTTGTATACTTATTCTTAAATGATTCGTCCTACTAGAATAATAACATTTTATTATATGAACATTTTATCTATCTCTATCTCTATGCATGTCTGTTTTTCTTTTTATCTTTTTTAATAATGTAATTTGACCAGTGAACAGAAAATAGTACAAAAAATTTTAGTCTGACGGAACATGTTACACATATACATCAGCTTATCAATCGAAATGGTAGCGTAGAACCATTCTAAAATTGCAACAACAATATTATTGTTCGAAAAATCACAAACATGTGTTTTACATGTTTGTGAGTTTTTGAACAAGGTAATAGTATTGGTTGTTCCAATTTTAGAATGGCGATGCGCTACCATTTCGATTGATAAGCCGATTCCGCGTTGAAAGTGAACCGATATAAGCCGCAAATAATAATTACGATCGCGTGCGAAGTGGTTATTAGAGGGAGTGCCGGAAACTGCTTCGGTTACTAATGATTATGTTCGTTTTTCGAGTACCACCCTCTAATGGTGCCACTTAATCAGAGTCACTTCACGAGTTCATCAGACTCGCCTCGCCGAACAATCGATCAGATTCACAACGTCTGGAAAGTCTGAACAATGCAAAACTTTATTACAATTTCAGTTTCACGTGTATTCAATTTTTAAATTTGAACTTTCGATGATTATATGATATATTAATTCTTTATATGAATAGGTAACCTCTTTTAGGGCGATCCCCTTTTATTCTGTAAACTGCTCGTTCAGTTTTCATGAAATTTAACTTAATTTAATTAAACTTATTCGAATCTGATGTCAAAATAAAAAATGCAAAATGGCGAACAGAAAAAATAATTTGATGGTTAAGCGCATCAACTTTCAAACTCTGCTCATAATTTAGGACTCTATTCGAAGTTATACATGAGCAAGAACTGAAGAGTGTGGGTATAGAAGCTTTTATATGACGTAGAAACTTTTTCGTGATTTGTTCAGATAAGCTTTCTGTCACACAAGTTCCTTTTTCATTGGAGGTTATCGCATTATTGAATTTTTTTACATTAAAATTCAGCAATTTCCTAAAACCGAGTTTCACGATAATCAGATTATTTTTTAAAATTTGGTTCGCCATATTAAGTACCATTTTGAATTTTAGAATTCCGAGGCCAGAATCTTTGCCAGAATTCCATTCAGAGACTCCGAAAACCCTTAGGCTTTTAGAAATTTTCGGTAAAGTTACTTTGTTAGAAAACTTCTATTCTCAAAGGATTTAAAAAAATCGCCCAGAGAACACTGAGACGTCTTATAAGACATCATAAAGACGTCCTAAAATTCTGATACTTCCAAAAATGACATCTATATGACGTTTTTAAGATGTCTTATGCGTTGATTTATGACGTCCTAAAGACATTATCCTTAAGACGTCTTACAGACTTATGACGTTTTATAGAATTATCTTTATGACGTCTTACAGACATTATCCTTAAGACTTGCTTCAGACGTCTAAAAAATAAAAATAAAAATTACTCATACGAAAACACGTTGACAAGAGGAAGTATACGAAGCAGAAGTTAGAATTACTTGATAAATCGGTATGTGAATGATATCATACTTAATACATATTTTCAATAACGATCTATAATTGTGACAAATAATATATCGTTATTGAAAATATATATTAAGTGATATCCATTCATACCGATTTATCAAGTAATTCCAACTGCTGCTTCGTACTCTTCCTCTTGTCAACACGTTTCCGGACAGCTTCGCATAATTATGTAGTTGTAGAACACTATAATTATAATATAATACAATAAAATATTGGAATGCCAAATTAATTGATATCCAATACTTTTTATAGGTTACGTATTACATTCAGACATATTCAGATTGACCATGCACTCGATATTATAAATAAAATTTGCAGTCGATAATATATGTACATAAATTAAAACGTCAGAGAGACGTCTGAAAGATGACTTTTGGAAAAGTCCTCAAAACGTTTCTTTTCAGACATCTTCAAGACGTCTTTTAAACTAGCCGCAAAAAACGCATTTTTGATAAAGTCGGAAAGACGACTTTTGGAAAAGTCCTCAAGACGTCTAGTTTAAGACGTCTTTTGGATGTCTTTCCGACATGTGTGTTCTCTGGGCATATTTCATATCTTTGTCGATATTTAGGTTATGTATTGATTGAAAAAATATTTTTGCAAAGTGTTAATAAAAAAGTATATCCATTTTAAAGATATATTATTTTATAATTACATAAGATACATTATTTTATATTTACATAATAATATTTTATTGGATATTTTTTGTTGATTACTGTTATTTATTGGAGATTTTCCATATGAAATACATTGTTTTTATGAAAAAATTTTCATATCCTCGAAAAAATGTACAAATATTTATCAGAAAAGATTTCTTTATTAATTAAATTTTACAAATTTATGATCAGAAAATCTTCAACAAGAACTGTAATTTCCTAAAATTAAATTGAACGATTTTAAACGTTAAATTTAAAAAAAGAATTACACGAATTCAAATTTTTTATAAAGAATGACTTTTTGAATTCAGTTTTTTTTAAATCTTTATAAAAATAGCTTTAAAATACATTAATGTTTTATTACGGGTTCTAAATATAACGAAAGAGACTGATTGAATTCGTATCACTGTTGATCTTGCCAATTATAGTCGAGTAAGGATGTTCGATCGCCTGAGTAAAAATTAACGGTCGCGAAAAAAATTCTTCTTGAGTTATGATAGGCATTTTATCATCAGCACATAGGGATAAAAAAGCAATATAATTCAGTCCCGAAAATTGAAACTAGATATTAACGGCGTTGAAAGAGCGTGCGCAAAAGTTTCGCAGTCACGAAAATAAAAGTCGCACCATACATGCGCGCCATCTTGTTACATGATAATGATATTTCTCTGAAAATGATTGTACAAAGATACATTAAAATATGATTTATCGTTAAAGTATAGTTATAAATTCTATTTGCGATACATCAATTGTTTTTATCTTATAATTAGGAGTTTGTTGAAATGAACCAGTGATATGAGATCGGAATATCGTCTTCATCCTCTAAAATATTGCCCTCTTCTATTTAAAATAATAAACCATCATAATCGTAAAAGATAGCTACGATATTATGTTTTGAAGCTTTATAATCTATTATTGTTACTGTAAACCGTTGTAATTTAAGCTTTAGAAATTTGTATTTATAGAGAAATTATAATACATGTACAAATTGTCTAGAGACATAGAAGACGAGGAGAACATATTTTCTTTTATTTTGGAAACATGTATTTATATATTTACAGTTTCATTTATTTATCGCAGTGCATTTGGCTCATTACGTTTAGAGTCTTATTTATCAACGTGCAGATTTATCATCGTATGCAGATGTTGCAATATTGTTTGTTTATACCGCCTTGGCTTTAAGTATAAAGCGCTACACAAATTGACGTAAACGTTGTATATTTAATGAAAATAAAATGAAAAAATTTTATTGAAAAATAATATTTATTTTTATAACAATTATAATATTTTATTAATATTCCTTTGGTTTTTGTTACCGCCTTTCTAAGAAAATACAATAAATTGAGGGTGCTTTGTACTTATGGTCAAAGCTATATCATGAAAATCCCCGCTGAAGCCTAAATAAAGTAAAGAAGGAAACCGGGTACAAATCGGGTGAATGAGCACACGCGGTTAATAAAAAAACTTCTCGGTTTTTTACTGATAGAAACCTCAAAACAGGTGAGCAGATTCCTTAAGGCCCGTCCGAAACTACCGGTTTCCTGTGCGCATTTGGCAACGAGACAGCTGCGTGCGGACCCAACACACGTGCAGGAACAAGCGCGCACCTCTGTATAAAGCCAGTCTCTCGCGGTGTTAACGACCCCGGCAATTGACCCGCGTGACCTGACCTAGAGTCCGTTCCGCATGCGCTCGCGTCGACTTCAGCCGTCCCCGACGTCGCGCTAGCAGAACCGTTCGATATTTGGATGCTTGCCTCGGATATACTAATAGTCAGTAATGTCAGTATTCGCTCGACCAGCGAGCTGTGAAGAGACGAAGGGCTTGTTCCAGAAATATTCTTGATGCCGATTTTGAAAAACAATTTTTTCATCTTTTTTTTCTCCGAACAACGAAGATTTTAAAATCTCTAATTACGTGGAAAGGATATGGTTGCGAGTTTGATTAGTGTTCGATCTCGCAGAGGGCTTGACAGTATTGGATAGCCTTACATGTGAAGGAAAAGTTGTAAAGAAAATTTGTGAAACTTGAAAAAACTTTTTAAAAATATTTATGAGGATCTCTCTCTCTCTCTTTAGTGACGTGAAATACAATAAAGACTGGTGAGGTTTCTCCATTATTTCAGAAGTTAACACACTACTATATAGTTTACAAAAAAATGTATTCTTTAAATTATTTTAACCAGACAGGGGGTGGTTGTCGAAAATGATGCCGCAAGTCAAATTACTAGCACATCAGGGCACTTGGCGGCGTATTAGTTGTATTCTTAAATATATGTACATTTATAAATTATTAATAATATTAATAATATATGTATAATGGGCACGCCAAGTTTTTATTTTGCTATGATCCTGTTGATTATTGTGGAAGTGTAAAACTATTGCTACACTTTATATAATATTTTGCTAAATTAAATTGACTGATGTTACATCCATCTTTGAATAGTGAATTTTTTAAATAAGTTTTTCACATATATAAGCTTTCTCGAGATCTTTTTTGGAGATTTTTAATGAAATACTTGGCTAATTTGATTGATTTCATATATATTTTTAAATAATTAATCTTTTAAGAATATAATATTAAATTTTTTCTTTATATACTTCGCATATAATTTTGCTTATTTTAAAAAGATTTTATTAGAGATCTCACTGCATTTGTAAATTTTTTAAATTTTAATAGAATATAAATCTTATATAGATTTTAATTCTTTCAAAAATAAACAAGTTATTATTTAAAGATCGTTATTTTACTCCATATTTAACATCATGTTCAATAATATATTATATTGACAACATTATTAAATTGGCAACTCCTTTACTGTCGCATATATTATGACTAGGATGACGTCGTCGAGTCTCCTCGAGCGCTATCTCATTTCAGCAAGCGTTCGACTCACCCGCATGCAGTGGTGCTTCGCGTGCGACACGGGATCACGCCCGAACTTCCGGGCTCTAATTATGACATTCGTACTACGCATTTACATTAGATATAATATATTAAGAAAAAGAATTTTTATAAATGAAAAAATTGTTTAAAAAAATTCATATTAAAGTTAATTTATTATAAAAATTAATGTACAATGTTAAAATAGAATAAAATGCAGATATACAAATTTAATGAGAGAGAGAGAGAGAGAGCGCATGCGTACATGCGTGTATGCATGTTCTGAGAGAGTGAAAAAGAACGTGCGTGCGTGTGTTTGTGTGTGAGAAAGAAGAGAAGAGGAGCAAAAAAAAGAGATTGAGAAGTGCAAGAGTATGCGTGCATGTATGATGCAAGTGTGTTTTCGTACGTAAAAGAAAGACGGCGAAAAAGCGAGACATATATTATACATTTGCATATATTCCGCAATATGATATTTTTTGTTAATTTGACAATCGAATACTGTTTTTTAAACAAAATTTTTTAAATCTACTTTTGTGGCAAGTCACATTATCATCTCTATTTCTCTTCAAGCCAGTATTGATATATTTTTATAAATAGTGTCCTAAAAAAATAAATGTTCCGTAACTTTGAGTCTAAAATCGATTGTACAACACTTTGACAAATATAATTATCGTTAAGTTTTCAATTTAAATATTGATTATTAATCAGTTATCGTATAAAATATAAATGAGATGTCATAAAATATAAATGGGATGTGTATAGAATTATGAAATTGTACAAACGTGAGTGTGTAAGTGTGTGTGGAGTATATGAGTGTAGAATTTCTTTTAGAGTAACAAAAAATATTGCATGGTAGAGCAAGATACATGACTATAACGTTTTTAAAAATCAGTACCTAATATTGTCCTTTTGATAATTATTCTTTTTTCTAATTGTTTTTTCTAATTTATCGATGAAAAGTGCTACTAAAATTTGTTTAAATTCTTCATTATCTCCTATATTTTTTTATGTACTTTTAATCATGTCTAATATTTATTTGTCAATGACATGATTTATAATTTAGAAAAATTACTGCGGGACAGATCACTACTAATTACCGGAAGCACATTGGACTTGCCTGGACGGGACAACTGAACTCGATTAACGCTGACGTAGGACTTATGATACTTGAAGGCTTTGGCACATTACAAAATTTAAAACGTAAGACTTAAGCAGTAAGAAAATCAACAATATGTTGGATTCGCTACTGCTCACGTTATGGTCTCACGGTTTCTGCTGTGACGTTTTAAGTTTTTCTATGTGTCATGGCCTTGACGCTTAAAATTCAACACTGTAATGGCCGCAGCACGAACTTCTGTATGACGCATAATGCATAATGCATAAGAGAATCAACCAATCAAAATTTTTCTTTTCCAAGAAATAGGAATAAAGGAAGGATTCTGATTGGTTGATTTTTTATTATCCAGTAATAATTTTGATCATATGACTTATTCACTTATTTTGATGATAAAAATGAGCATCGAGAATCAGCATGAGAAGGCTTTACATTGTTCGACACTTTAAAAAGCTAACAATAAGTACGGACGTGCAAAATATATCAGTTTTCAAACAATTATTTGGTAGCTACGTTTATATTGTAATAAAACCGTCAATTCTAAAATATTTATAATTTAAGTCTAAATTAAAATCATAAGCCTATTATAGATAACCTGAAAATACGTAAAAATAAGAATGGGAGATTGTAATACACTCTGGTGTTACTGTGAAATTAAACTGCATTTCAACAAATACTTTACGATTTAACACAATGTAACATAGCGTGTCCTAGCTGGAAAACATCAAGCTTGAAAGAGATCTCCTCTTTCAGATGTATGTACCTACACTTTTAAGCATGCGCGAACGAGAGAAAACGCAAGAACATCAAATGGGAGCTCCCTTTTCTAAGTGAGCTTTACCTCCACTCAAATTTTGGCGGATACTTGATCTAGATGTACTTATGCCTATGACTCTCATGCGTCTTAGGGCAAGAGCACGCAGATTTTTGCATAACGCATAAAGCATAAGAAATTCAATCATAGTCTTTTATTATCAATATTTATTATCAAGAAAGAAAATTGATTGGTTCATTTTATGAACCTACCGAATACTATCGCGTCCCTTGATATTTTTCTTTCAAAATTACGAAAAAAGAATGTTTGTGCGACAAAAAACCAGTGACAAAAGCTCAATAAACGTTACAACACAAGAGAATAATTAGTGATTACCTAAAGCCAAATCCATTCAATTATCCTGCTTGCGAACGCATTAACGGCCATAATGTTAGTTTCTCATACGCAAGATCTATTGTAAATGTCAGGCATTCGTAATAAATGCGTCGCTATTAATTAATATAATGCCAGAAGCAATCGCCGTTTATACCGTTCGCGGTGTATCGATCCTAATTTCCGAAACGCATTCAATCTCAAATGCTGTGTTTAGTTTAACATAGTTTAAGCGCTCTGCGTGTGACTTGCGATAAAATTCAAACTAGCTATTATTACGCGATCAATGATGCTACAACGTTCTAAATTTCAAGATTGTAAACGCACACCTGAAAACGTTAATGTCTTATTAATGTGAAAGCGTTGAAGTCTTAACGTTCTACACCGCTTGTCACTTCAATAACCGTGGAAATATCGAAAATTTCAACATCGCTTCGGTTTTGCCAGAGAAAATGATTTGATCAATTAATTTCAAGCCTAACTCGAAGATTAAATTAACTCACTAATGGCTCTTGGGGAGGATCGTGGTATTAATCGACGGTCAATTGTAAGACAATTTGCGCGAGCGTTTGCTAAGCATTTGCATGATCGAGATATTTGGCAGTTAAATGAAAGGCATTACATGATAGTTTACATCGATAATAACACGTACTGCTGAAGAAAGATTCGATCTCCTCTATCTTCTTTCAGAATATAGAAATCAACTTGTCAATATAACTGGTCAAATTTGAAATTATTTTTAGGCCAAGTTGACTATAAATTTTGATCGTCGATCAACCATTATCATCAACGTCGATTTGACCAATTATTTCTAGCTGGACTATATTAGAGACCCTAATTGAACGTCTCTAGGCTATTATGTACATGTAATAATGTAATAATACAATTTCCAATAAAATACGATTTGAAAGTAAGTTTGAAGTTTCTAAGTAAACACGTTGAAATAATCTAAAAGCTAATTTTTCTCTTTCTGAACATAAAAATGATATTCTGCATCCTTCTTGCTTTACATTAGCTCGAAAACCATAAAGATCGACACATCGATTCGAGTAAATGTAACGGTGCCGTACTCGGCCAATCTGATTATTCCGTTGCCGGATATTGACTACATTAAATGCATCACGGTATCATACAGGACGACGGCTCATATGCATTCGCGCAAGTGCATCGCAATGCAATGAAAACCGCCTTGCGCAAAACCCAGGGTTAATGTTTAACCCGCATGAATTTCAACGGGAGATTAAAGCCGCCGCGACTATGGAATCGTTCCACTCCGTTATAATGACGCCAGTAGTAACATGATATTAGCAACGATACAGTTGTGCTATACTATATCTCAGCTATAATGGTGTATTACGTTGCGACATTACCGTTTCACACATTTCGTTATATTTTCGTCTTATTAAATAAATTACCAAATTTTTTTACTATTTCCCATTATACTTTTAATTTTTTTTAATTTTGTAATAAAAAATTTTTTATCTCTTATCTTGAGGCACTACTTACCTAACCCTTTCACGCATCCAATTTTTCTTTTAAGAAAAACGTCTACTGGTCGTATGTCTAAAATTTTGCAATTTCAGAATCTTGGAAAATGTTTAAGACAAATAAATGAAAATGATTAGAAAAGTATTCACTCATAAAAACAAATATATGCTTTCTCATATCATTTTAAATTACATTAGATATAAAGTTATATGTGAAAATTTACGTAATAAAAATATTTTCCATATAAAATAAAAAATTTATGAAAAGATACATAAATTTTTAATAGATGGATTTTTAATAGACAGATTTTTTATAATAACAAGTGTTAAAATGTGAGAAATTTATTAATCTTTTCATAAAAGTCTCTTTAGAGTTTTAACATAGTTCAATATTACTCGACATTAACGAAAAGAGCTGAACTCGAGAAGACATCATCGCACGGATTTTCACTAGCTTCCACGAGCGCAAGCTTGCAAATCTGGGAGGTTTCGTTCCAGAATGTCAGGTATTCTCAGGTATTTCAAGCAATACCGCGTGCGAACTCGAGTTCATGAAGTCGCGGAATCCTGTAATAAAAGCTACCGCCATTTCCAAGACGGGCCCAACGTTGCCTGCTTAATGAAGTATTCTTTTCCACGGACACACCGCTGCTTTTCTCAAAGAAAAAACAAAGAAAAAGGAGCAATGTGCACAAAAGAATGCATACAAAAGAAAAAAAACAGATTTGTCTTTTCACGCTTAATTTACGGAAACAATATACAGGGTGTTTACACAAACAAGAGAGATGTGAAAACTTAGGATTATATTTTTGTTTGGACGAAGTGAAACATATGATGTATCCAATGATATGAGGTATATCGAATCGAAAAGAACAACTTCCTACTCTTCCTACAGTACAGTTTTACAGTATAATTGTATTTTGTATTTTGTAAAACAGGTGCAAGTGTATATATGAAAATAATAAGGAATATACTTCTATTGAAATATAGTGGGTGAACTTCTGAAAATACCCAACGCTCGATTATCATGAATTTTGGCAGAAATACTTCAAATAACGTCAAATGAATGCCCTTAAATGGATTTTCACCGACAAGAAAGTTTAATGCCAAAAATGTTTGAATGAAGTTATGGAAGTTTGTGCTTATTATTTTTAGTATACTACATGTTTATCGCAGTTTATATAGGAGTTGAATGGAGGGGATGCGTATATAGAAGGAAAATATTTATTGTGTGAGTGTATTCTTGAGGCTTTCACGGGTGTTACCTATGTGACAATCTTGCGTTTCGCGGGTTTTCTCCGTGTTCAGATCCATTCTTGGAATGCCATCCCGCGAAACGCAAGATTGTCACATTGTGTGAGTGTCTTTCATGCTTCTGGGCGAGCAACGTGTATTTATTTTGGTATTACTAGTTGCGGGAAGTTGTTATTTATCAGTCATCTAGAAATATTGGCTATAATTATCAAAATGGATGAAAAGATAAGATTTCACGCGAAGCGACTCTCATCCCCCTTCCACCCTGCAAAGGGGCACCCGACTTCCATAATTGTACTGTTGCACATGGGTTTCGAGTTTCGCACATTATAGTATTTTGGAAAGCTCTCGAGATAAGTTATAAGAATATGTAATAAAAAATTGGGGTTCCATTTAAAAAAACATTAATGACCTTGACCTGATTTTGACAAGGTCACTCAAGGTCAAGTCCATATTTCCATTATGTTCCCCTTCAAGCCATGCAACTTTCGTTCGAAAAATTTTTCAATAAAATCGTGAGATAATCGACCATATCACTTAAAATGAAACACCCTGTGTGTATATATACAATATATATATATATATATACACACACACATATATTCAATTCTGCAAACTGCTCGCCAAAATCTTTTTCAATCTTGAAACGCAACCATGAGCTGTGAACCAGAATTGTAATATCATTTACAGCAAAAGCATTTTCGACAAAAAACTTTTTTTGTTAATACTGGAACGAGATAAAAAAATTACTTTTTTTTTAAACATTGGAACGTGACAAGTCATTTTTCGTAATTTTTTGAACGCTAAATCCGATTTTTAAGTTGTTCTATTACATTACAATTTTGAGAAATTTGCAGTTAAAGTTGCCAAAAAGGGCTATTTTTGGGTACTTTATCATATTATAACTACGATATATGACGTGCTGGAAAAGTTTTATTGTAATCAAAATGAAGTACGTTCTTAGGATTTTTAGCGGCTAAAAGTCCTAAGAATGTACTTTATTTTGATTGCAATAAAACTACAATAAAACTCCTAAGGTCTGTTCTGGAAAAGATGTGAATTAGGTCATTGGCGAGTTACCAATTTTTTTTATTTAGTTTTGTCTATATTTTAACATATCCAAAGCTTATTGAATCTGAACGGGGGAAGGGGGTATTTAGTTGATCCCTTGTTAGTTCATAAAAAAATCTTTTATATTTACTATTTAAATCATATTAAAAAGTGGTTTTAATGTTTGATGACAAAAATTTAGATTCCTGAAAAACTGACAAAAAAAGAAAAGTTTCAATAATTTTAAACAATTTCTATATAATAGTTTTAAAAAATTTTAATGAGACACAAAGAATTTCTTTGATAAATATTAATTGCTTACGAGAATGCACAGCCATGTTGCTCTAATTCTGTGAATTTTTCAAGTTGACATTTAATTAATGTAAATGGAATCATGGAAAATTAATGTTAATTCTGCGTCGGAAAGTTCCATTCAATTTTGAACTTTGTAGTTCGAAGCTCCGACGGACTAATTCATTAGCGCATTTAATTAACTCAGCGGTGAGCTATCAGAATTGGGCGGATCCGTATAGATTTCTTACGTATTCTAATGAATTTTCATGTGGGTTTCGTCTTTGATATATCGAATGTCTAACAAATCACATATGTTTGCAATAAATACATAAATACTTAAAATATATAAATATAATATATATTTTATATGTAAATTCAAAAATACATATAAAATTATATATTCTTATAAACATTTTATAAATTTAAAATATACAAATATATAAATATTTAAGATATATTCAAAATCCATATTTTTTAGGAAATATTCGATCAAAGAGAGTAAGTTTTTCTCTTCTCTAAAGTAAAATATATTTATTGTACGTAAATGTATATTATACGCATGTGATTGTAGAATAAATTTTCTACATATAAATCGAAATTCGTAACTGTCCCATTAAATAAAAGTATTTTTTTATCTAGATATAAATGTTTTCCCATTAATAGAATTTTTATATTACAAAGTAAAATTCCCCCCCCGTCTCTCTTTTTTTCTTTCTCTTTCTCTGAATTTAAAAGAGAAAAGAAAAATAGGAATTATTATTTTTTTCATTAGAATTAAATCGTTATTTAATCATCTTTTCTTAAAAAACTTTTATCTGTATTAATGGAGAATTTTTATAATAAAATATTGATTGAATCTGTCATTATAATATTTCTGTGTTAATATTACTGTAAAAATTATAAAACAATTAAATTTATTTTATGATATAGAAAATTTCCGCTTTGTTTAATTCTCCCTTTTACAAAACAGGAATTGTAAAAATAAATGCCTTGTGAAAATAAAAATAAAAATTATAAAAATTACTTCAAAATAAGAGAGAGAATCAATTTTTTCGTCTACTTTTCATTTATAAATCAATAATGAATATTTTGTCATCTCAGAGTTACTAAAAAAATATTCGATTCATATCAATATGACGTTTTCCTCATTTGAAACTAACTATAAAATCCGGTAAAGCGTGCGTATTTTCTTTCGAAACGCTTTGTATATAACACGATATATTCACCTTACTAACAGCGACGGAGGTAAATTATGAAGTTATGCATCGTGTGCAGGGTGCTGGATAAAGAGAGGACTTTGAGATCTCCTGCGGGGTTCCCCGAAGGTGGTTCACCGAGTCTACATAGAGTTTCATGTGCCCTCACGCGTTTAAGTATGGCAGTTGCGATAAATGTTTAAGAAATAGCTTCCTGTCTCCCCGTCACATGTAGAATCTCTTTCCGAAAATTCCTCTTCTCCAGTGAATTTTCCTTACAGCAGTTCATTCTTTGAGAATTTACATCTCTTTTACGTTCCTAGTCCTTTTCAAGATCCTTTGACTCATTTACAAAAATGTCAATTTTGGACGTAAGGAAAATTATTAAATATTTAGTTAAATAATGGCTTTTAGAATAAATCAAATAATTAATGAAAGGAGCATCAAAAACCTGCACTGGTTCTTAATGTAATAAACAATCTTTACATAAAATTATCGTTTAATAACATAATAAACATAGGGTAACTCCGGCAAATACGCCGCGCTGGGATTTACGCCGCAGAATTCAGAAAAAATAGAAGGAGTGGGGGTAATTTTCCCACAACTACTCTGTTACATATCTTTATGTAATAATGTTGTATTAGTACTGTGTTATGATTTCAGCTTCTTACTATTAATATTAATGAAATTATTGTGAGTTGAATCGATTGGTCACTGTAATAAGTATAGCGCCATAAATTATAATCTACATAAAATGATTACTGTAGGGCGTGTAAAAGACTTAGTGCTTATTTCGTGATACATACGTGTAGAGGAATAGTAAAACATGTTATATAGCAAAATACAAGTGCTTTGCATTCGATATATAATCAATTTGTTTAATTTATTTATTTATAATCATGTGACTAGAATTTAATTCGTGTATCAAATTATATTAGGATTTATGAATCTTGTGCATCAATTACGGCTATCAATGTCGTCAAATTATAATAAAAATGGTATTCAGTCAATTTAATATTGCTAGAATTTTAAAAAGCTTATATCAGAGTATATCATTGAAAAACTCCACTAAAATTTACGAATTTGACTAGAGCAGTAAGTATACGGTGACGTATAAAAGTATAAGCGTTAGAATTATTATGTTTCATCTAATTTTATTGTTTAAAATTTCAAACCTTCCCAGCAATATATAGACAAATAAGTAAAACTAAGTTTATTTAAAATTGCCCGATCCGCGGTAATAAAATTTATAGCATCAACGTTTGACTAAAACTATAAACCCTGAAAAGAAAATACTGTCTAAACATGATCGTTTCGTTAACGGATACAGAGTCTAGACGTGGAGACACGTGACAATACGCACACTTCAAACTTGTAAGAGCGATTAAGGTATTAAGTTCAAGAATGTTTTCTCGTCGACAACAGGAAAGTAGTACAATAAATGCTGGATAACGGAACATAGTTTCTAATATTTATCTGAAATTCGACGGTCACAAACATTGCTATAGATCCAACGTAGGCTGTTTAAATAAAAAAACGCACGTTTAACTAATAAAAGAGAAATCGGTAACGAATAAAAAAGAAAAATACGAAAACTCACTTGAAGACAACATGAATTATAACCAAATCGCTTAGAAGGGACGATAAGTTACACTTCCTCCCTCCGAAAACGGAGCAGATAAAACCTATAACTCGCCAATGAGTGATCGTGAATTCAAAACCTTTAGAAAAGTATGGACGGAGCTGATTTGAAAGTGATCCTCCAGTAATTACTCGAGAAATAAAATTTTCCACCGAGGTTGAAAAATTCTACCAATCCGAATCCTCGATTTTCCAACTCAACACACCCTTTATCCAAGAACCACCCTTCAAAAGACTCCTATATGAACCGCGACATCGCGAGACCCTTTGACTTGTACAAATCACTGGTACAAATCGCCTCTGCTCACCAGGTACAAATCACTTCTACTAAAGAGTTCAGTTCGCAGAAGTAGAAATCGCTCCTATTGATCCGATAGTTCAACTTGTAACTCGCTCAACTCTCAATGTAATCGCGAAATCTTAGAGGCTGTGCGCGACTTTTTTAATCAAATAATGAACATCACCATCTCTTCGGCCTCCGATATCTGATGTGAACATACCAACAGCAGAAAATTATAAGTCTCATGGATTATTATTTATTTGTCTCCAAAATTAAACTAACTCGCTAAAGAGCGAATAATTCATTAGTTTAAATAATATTTTCAAAATAAATGGAATTGGCGGAACAGACACTTCTCGCACTCAACATCACCTCTTCCTGAGGGCGCTTTCACGATTGGCCTAAATTACTTCGATCCAGATGAAATCCAAGCTGCTATTTCAGGGCATCCCGGCCCTAATGTTTCATATCCCAGTCTTCGTCCCCCAATGCCTTACTCGTACCTCGTCCCTGTAGAATTTTTCTACAACTTCTTTCCCCTCACTTCCGCTACACTCGAAATTGATTAATAAAATCACATCACCTCTCCGTTCGCTTTTAGACCCTAAGACCTCGTAACCACCTCCTTGGCTTGTCAGGACCGCACGTGGTCTAGTTCCGAGTTATAAGGATTAAGTTCCTTGATTGACGATGTTCGCAATGTTCGCTGAAAATAGGCGTTATAGCATTCTTTCGAACGTTAACCCATATTTTGGAGTGCGTTAATAACAAAAAGTACGTTCGACTCGTGGCATTTGACTCTGTGCGTATATCTGTGAAACGGTCTGTCTATACGTCCTTCCATACCCTCTCTTTACTCATCCTTCGTCTCTTCAATCGATTCCAAAATTGATTTCCAAGGGTTTAGACATAATAAAGGTCGAAATGTTAATATGTTTATTATATTATTAAACGACAATTTTATATAAAGATTGTTGTCACTGAAAGTTATTAAATTTAATATTTTTTATTTAATTTAATATGTAATTATTTAATTAACTTTTGGTACAATAAGTAATACGATAATTGCTTAAAATACAAGCAAGTTCTCTATCTCGCAATATTCTCTATATCTTTTTTTTTAGTATTACATTAAAGTAACTTTATAAACCCGGAGTCCTTTTTAAAAATTAGTAGATACCCTTTAGAAAAAATTATTACTCATTATAAGTTGTAACCTTTTATAATACGAATTATTACTTCTTCATAATAAATAAATTATATCATAATAAAATTATTTCATTTAAATATTGTTAAATGCATTTCGTAAATTAAATTAAAATTTCTTGAAAATGTTTGATACACAACTAATCCCTTAGCGAATATTTTTGGATTTTCTTGACGATCGAAACTGCTCATAAAACTCTCGAATTTGTGGCTATCGTCGAGGAACGCGGAAAACCATCGTAAACAAGAACGGAGGAGAACGTATTCTCGAAAAACAGCTCTCGGCCATGACATAAAACTACCCTCGATCCATTAAGATTCCGGAAAGGGCAGGATACAAAGGATATTTCGAGACAGGATTAAGTCTCCTCCTGCTCCTTCGACCACTTTGCTTTTCCTTATTTTTCTCACCGCAAAATAAAAGCAATGCAAAGAAAAAAAATTACCGTGGCAATTGCGGTCTGAAATTCTTTGCCAAATTATTTAAAAACTTTTTCTACGTGCACGTATATCTAAAACGTGGCTCTTAAGAAAATGTAATGTCGACTTGCGTGTTTTTGTGTTTCCACGAAATTTATTTTAGAGCTTTAATTCTTTATAGGAATGTGATTATTTATCAAACAATTTAATATAAATGTTGATGTAAAAGTTCAATATATAGGATAACTCCGAGTAATATGCCAATAGGGAGAATATGCCATTCGTTTTATTTAACAGAATTACCAATTAGCAGCGCTTTTGTTAGTGCCATAGAATTGTTTACAATTATGTACTTGACGTATTGCATAAGTATTATCAATTTCCTGGCAACAGTATTTTTGTGAGTTAAATATGACAGCGTAGTATATAAAAACATTCTTCTTATAATTTTTATAGAGCTTTATATAAGTTATTATTCAAGCGTTACACATTTAGCTCGATTGGCTTGTTAATCTATTGGGCTACCCTAGATACACAATTTGATATAAATGCTTGAACATTAATTTGCTTTGAACATACTTAATGCAAAACTTAATAAATATAAGAAGAACGATTTAAAAAGTAATGAAATAATAAAAATATGTATATATATAATAAAGATATAATTAGAGTAATTTTATTTACTATTAGATATATATTAGTTTAATATAATTACTTAGATTTTAATAGCAAAAGTAAAAAGAAAAGAAAAAAGGAAGAGATAAAAAGAGAGAAAAGGAGGAAGGAGAGGAGAAAGAAAATAAAATCAATTAATAAAAATAAATTTCTTTCGTATATGTTGACATAGACTTGACTCACAGAGAATCGAATCGATCGATCGCAATCTCCGATCAGGACTAATCCGGACCGCAATCACGCGAGAACACGATTTCCGCGGTGAGACTCGCGGTCGTATTCCGTAGAATACTATGCGTCGCTCGCATAGTTTTGCACAAATGGTATTCGATAATTAACCACCGGACACTCTCCTCCGAGTTTCTCACGGGAATCACCTATCCGCTTCGACTTCTGGTTCTTCCCATCGTAACCGTCTCGGCTGGCGATTTACGCCAATGTTCTATCGATTTTCTAAATGTTCGCATTATTCTCCTTTTACATCAATTTCTTTTAGAAAAGATCTACTGAAATATCTATTATAAAAATTTCGCTCTTATTTTAAAAAATAACATAACTCAAAAAAGGTAATTGTCGAGTTATTTTATCATTTAAATAATTTAAATAATATTAATTACTCTGTCAATCATGAAAAATGAACTAGTTAAACTTTACAAAAAATTGTCGAGATCGTCATAACTCAAAAAGAATAGTTTTTTAAGAATTTTTTTAAGAAAATCTCTTTGAGTTATGTCATTGTTTTTTAAAAAAGGAGCAATTTGTTCGTGGGTGTAATTCAAACTTTGTAAATTGTGTGATTTTACTTCTCAACCCTTTTGTTATAGACTTACACACATACGAGTTTTTTCAAATTATACTTCGAGTTTATGCAAATTTTTGGAAGGCTCAATCGTCAATTGTATGCTGCAAATCTTTGTTTGAAATTATTTATCAAGCTTCTACAAATTTTTTGCTAATTAATGTTAGATTTTAAAAGAACTTTTTGTGAATTCCGCACCGGTTTTATGATAATTTTCTATCAAACCCTTTACTAAGTACTTTATATGAATCTTCCGCAATTTATTCATTGATTTATTCCCGTGCCATTATTTTTTTTATCAGATAACCTTCAATATTACGTGAGAATTGTTTGAATTATTCATTAAACCTATTCGAGAGAATTATTCATTTCAATTAGGTCATTTCATGAGAACGTGTTAATCATTTTATTTATAATTCTAGTAAGTTTAATCGCATTTAATTCCTGACACATGTTATTTCGTCGTTTATTTCGCGCAAAAATTTCATTTGAGAAATTCAATCCATCAATCATTCCTTCCATTATTCTCTGCAGTTTCGTGACATTTAAGGATCATTATATCGAAAAAAACGTGGCTCAATGTCATGTCATAAATGACCCACCACAAAACGGTGCATCCATTCTTCTTCGATAAAATTTTAATCCAATTAGAGCCACCAATCTTTATCCCTCGCCTTCCTCTTCATCCCGCCCTTTGCGTTTTGAAGCTAAAATCAATAAGCGTCGAGACTACGAAAACGAGCACTTAAAGCAGCTCAGAAATAATAATAACTTGCCGTTCCGATATAGAACATAATATTGAGATATAAGCAATATAATATAAAATATAATACGTATTAATAGATCCCCGAGTGTGAAACGCGACGGAACAATACTTAGAATGAAAAAAAGATACTTGAGAGCCATATCAATCTTTCGCTATAAAATAAAGTGAAAAATATGAAAAACAGAAAGGATGTCCAAGATTTAGACAACAACCTCTAAAAACAAGATTTTCTTCCGGTTTATGCTTGCTTTTTCTATTAAAGCATTGCTGGCATAGAACTCGTTTCAGCTATTTACATTGTCTACAATTTTGTTAATAGTGGCAAAGTTAATAGCGACATTTGGAATAGACCGAGATTTATAAAAGTACGCAAACAAATAATTTCATTCACACAGAATTGGCTACATTTCGACCGATGGCTTTCTTCGACCGATAACTTTCGACGATAGAACTTTATATTTTTACCTATTTGCAGTTCATATTTTGTAAACACATAGCGATCTCTATTTATTTTTAACATTTAGAAGTTTAACCGATTAAATGAGTGATTTTAGAAAATAGATTTTGCACTGTAAAATTAAGAGCTATTATAAAGTAATAAAAAAATATTATGAAAAAATCTATAATCTAAAAAAACAAAGTATTTTTTCCACTTTTTAAAATAACATTTTTTAATAGTGACGTGTCATATATCATTATTATCGATAATATAACAAAAAAATTTTATCCATGTACTTTATTAATATTTTATATATTATATATATATACGCACAAGACAAATATCTCGTTGTAAAAGTCACGCATAAATAACTTAAACAAAATAAAAAGATTGCTCAAACAAAAATTTCGTATTTTTAAAGGCAAAATATGCATACAATATATTTTTTATGCTGTGCATTTCTTAAAAATTAATATCATTGATATTATTTTAAATGAACCATACAATTTTTTTACATAATACGATCTCTAATCATTCTAAAAATAGCAAAATATTAAGGTAATTAAAAAATCAATAATTTACGAAATATTTTATATTCTGACTTATTTTAACATGAAATATGAATATCTCGCAAAACATTTTTCAATTTCCTTAATTTCCTTAATATTTTTATGCACAAAATAATAAGAATAGAACAATCAATATAAAGAAAACATATAGTTACTTTATAAAACATAACTATACTTATATTACAAATTATAAACTTCTTTTTAATTGCCATTACATGTCCTTTTTTGTGCTCTTTTCAATTAATTCAAGGTACTTCCAGATCTCCAGACGATATGGCCAACGTATGCCAACATGGGCAAATATCATATACATATATATGGCATACGTAATTATCTATATTGAATGTAGATCAATATTTAGCGAATGTGCGCGAAGTTGGCGTATACGTTGGCCATATATCTGGAGGCGCTTTTATGTTAATCTATATTATAAATAATTTTATATGTATATAAAATTATTAGTGCTTTAAGGCATACATATTTTGTTTTACACGAATTCTCTGGAACATGGTATACAAAGGATTTATCGAATCGCTAATTGAATATGGAATCAGATTTTGAATATTTCAAAAATTCAAAATGACACCAATATGATGCACTGAACATACAAAAATAGACTCAGTTACTTACAATTGGGTACTTAAGAGTTTTTTAAATCGCTGGTGACGAAGTAAAAATTTAAAAATTAAGAAATCTAATATGTCAAATTTAAAATGTAAAAAATTATTCAGCATAAGTGATCCATTTGAATTTGAAGAGTACCCACATCTTCTTAGTTACGTTTTTTTATGAATTAACGTAATCTGTTAGAAATAAATTCAAAAAGAGTTTCTCTCCAATAGTCAACAAAGAAAAGTAAACAATATTATAGGTGCTTTTCAAGTTACGCATGAAGCTCATGATGCATCATTTGTCTTGGTTGTTCACCAATTAATAAAGAAGAATAAAACGATACATTATGCGCTTCATGCGCAACTCGGAATGTAATCTAAATCTTATAGGACGTACATGTGAGAAAACAACTAATAGAAAATAAATGCCTTTAATGGTTTAGCTGAATTTTAAGTGCGTTTGTATAATTTTGTGTGAATTTATATACTACGTATGTAATCTTTTATTAAACTGCGCGCCGAAATGATTTTTCAGTTTTGAAATACAAACTCTAATGAACTACCGCAGTAACATCACGAGTTAAATTGACTAGCATTTTAACAATTCGATGCTCTTACGCATATTATTAGAACGATCTTAACAATGCTGAATGACATATTAAAATCTGATCTCCTCAAGGAAATCCTAAAGACTAATCATAGTGTAAGTAGGACTTACACACAGACGATTTACGTGTCATTGACACATCACTATACAGGGTGTTTCCAAATTAAATGGCAAAACTTCGGGAGCGTGTAGAGGAGTAAAAAACTAAGAAAAAAAGTCCTATAGACATATGCTCGTTTTTGCTCCGTTTCAGAGAAATCGAAAAAAAATGTTTACATTTCTTGCCATATCTAGCACCGACATATTTGATTACATTTTCCACTTTCTGTTATGAATTTGTCAGTCGCTCTTTGAAAGCCTTTAACAGTAGATGAATTTTGTCTTTTGCAATATGCCGCGTACGTATTCTAATAGTGAATATGCTGATATGGTTTTTGTATACGGTTTCTGCAACGGTAATGCTTTAAAGGCGGTGCGAGAATATGCACGACGATTTCCAAACAGAAGAGTGCCAAACCGAAGAGTGTTTATGTTGACATTTAATAGATTGCGAGAGACTGGATCATTTTCAATTCGACAAGAAAACAACCGATTTCAAGCAGCGTTACGAAGAGATTTGCAGGCAGGGAATCGTATTTTACAACATTTTGACAATCATCCTGAGA